>NW_003052496.1:1683580-1696178 GCF_000003515.1 Uncinocarpus reesii 1704
AGTGGAGGCGCAGTCGAAACTCAAAAGGCGTGCCATCGCCGTTGAGTTTCGTGATGCACCTAGGCTCTGCGAGGCCATGGTCAAGCCCGCAAGTGGCCTGCAGACAGTCAACCGCATTGAGGAACCCGTTGGCGCTTAGAAAGGACGCTGTGTTATTAAGCGCCGGGTTCGTTGGAGTAGCTGAAAGAGGAAGGAACCCGGTTTTGGCCCTGAAACATTGAGTTTTGATTCGCCGAAACTCAGCTGAATTTGCTGCGCTTATTTCCAATTGGCCAATAAACACTCTACAATTGAACCAATAAGACTCGATATTCATTTGGCCTGGCGCCAACCAAAAAGAGTAATTACGACGACCTGCCATCAGTTCAAGGGTCAAGAGGGGGCAATCTGCCCATGAGCGGTAGTCAGGCTACCCCGATACCGTTGCCTATGACTTTAACTGGACTGTGGCTCATGAGTGCAAGCTTGTGTCAGTGCTAGTATCACTGCGTATGAGGATTCTTCCTGCAGACCGATTGCTGCTTCATTCTTGTGATGGTTGGAGGCTGAGGAAAGAGGGCAGTTTTGCCAATACCCCTATCGACCAGGATGCAGGCCTATCTGCAATGTCCGCCCTTAAGAGGTGTTTCCTGTCTGCTTATCAATGAAAGACGGCGTATGCCGCTCCCTGTTCCGCTGTCTATGCGCCTCTATCCTTTCGAACCCTGAAAGAGCATGCTTCTATCTCTAATCGGTAATTTGCAAAGGCATGTGTTGTACAGCACGGGCTCAGTGACATAACGCCGGTGGTTTTAGTGGACATCTATGGCAGTCGCCAGTGGCCATCATTAACCACGCATTCGCACAAACACATGAGCTCCCTAACAACATTACTAAGTAGGATTATCTGCTATTTTCCTTGTTTAACCTTTATGCATGTGCTTGTGTTACTTTTGATGAACGGTAATAAGATGGTCAGTGAGCTACCAACTCAAACTTGGAAACGGGCTAGACCATCGGCTAACTGTGTGCGACAGTGAAATAACAACCTAAGGAAGCCTTTACCAAAAGCGACCTGGATGCCGTGTGTTATATTATTACAGGGTCAACTCGGAAAATATCGACAACCACTCATTAGTCCAAAGTCTACAGAGTAATGGTTTTAGTATGAAAATTTTCATACTCGGATGCAAGAAGCCTGGTGCATCAAAAGTAGGGTGAGTAAAGGCGGAGCTGGCTAGCTTTCGTTGGTGCCTGACAACGGTCTTAGGTTAGTGACTGTGCTTCGATCAGCGGTATCTCATAGGCTAGACAAATGGCGACTATGGGCATTTTGGGTGCCGTGATAAATGCTGGACGCGCCATAGCACTTATATCTGCGGCATCCTAGCCCAGAAGCTTCTTCAGTCGTACTTGGGACGATGAGAAAGTCTTTGGGGCGGCATGGCAGGTATCACCACCAGTTTTTGGTCAATGATGTTGGCGCTGGGCCTGGAGGCAGGATTCTGGGAAGCAATACATGCACCTAGGCCTTACTACAAGTCCCCGCCCGAATGGAAAACATCCGAAGATCATCCAACATTGCCATGCTGCTTTTATGACTGGATACCAGTATGCTGATAAAATCGAGCCAACTAACATGAAGATCTCGGTGCCTTCGTTTCGGCCGCCCTTGGCTTGATGGCTGGCATCATTACCTCCGCTGGCTAGAGACCCATATCTAGTCATAGCTGGGTCTCCATCACGACGATTTCCCTTGTGGCACCATGCGATTTCCGGACACTATTCTAAAAGTATAATTGGCTCGATGGCGATGATTAGACCTAAATGAGCCCTCGTTTACGTTGGGGTTTGAAAGGGTACAAAGAGAGTGCCAAGTTGTCACCGGGAAAACTCGCCATTACTTTTCAAGTGTTACTTCAGGACGATTTCGATTATCCAATGTTGATTATTCTACGTAACAAGCACGCAGGCTCTTTCAGCCTGGTCCCTAAGTATAAATCTCACTGTTTGAATGGTCAACTCACCGAGGTTCTATGGAAGACAGGAAAAACCGGAGCCAATAATGCGCTCAAAATGACCTTGATTGTGTTACGTGTAACCGATTGCATTATCTTCCCGAGCTCATTTCTGCCACATCGCAACTTACCGGATGAGTATTGAGCCTCTGGTTGGAACTCCCCCGTCCACACCTATTCCCTCAGAAATGGAAATCTGGTTTCTCCGACACATTTCATGTCAATAAAGTCCGCCTAATCCAGGTTCTGGTGTTGCTAATGAAGTACTGCTCCTCAATTACGAACCTCCTTGTTTTTGCGAGGCTCCTGGATATCCTTACCGCGCTCCTTATTTTGCCTTCCTTGATTATTGATTGGTTGATAGCGGCTGCTCCTTCTTGTCCTACTCTCATGTTATTCCTACTACAGTGCAGTCAAATGTATGCCGGGTTGGTGTGCTATCCTACAACGAGGATGGTTCACTCTTTTTCTAAAGAAAATATGCAGACCTAGAATTAGGTGAGCCCGGCCTCGGCATCAGCACTTTTACGGTCAACATCTGTTGGTTAGGGATTAATGTCAAGCTAGGCGGAGAATCCTCTAGTAAATGGCTGATCCCTTTTTCTGTATCACCACTCCCTGCTGTTCGGCCTGGTTACAAAGCGTTCAGCGAATTTAACTAATACAGGAATGCGGAAGTGTGAAATTCGCGCATCTCGGCCCTTGCAAACGCCGATAGCATCCTTGATTCGAGGTTATTTACTTGGCAATCATGGTTGTCTCAAACATGATTTAAGAAGAAGCCTTCACCCGCTTGTGACGGGACGCCGCTTTCCAGCTTGACCCAGAGCCCTTTACATAAATCTGCCCCTTTCCTGGGCAGTCCATTTGGTCTACTTTATAACTATTTCCTTCTATATTTACTCCCTCCAGAAGTCTAGGATCTGGAAAAAATGGCTTTGAAAACCTTTCCAGACGTATCAAAACGAATCTATGTTTCTGACGAAACTAGCTATGCATACGTATCTATTCCGCCAGCGTACCAGGGAAAACCGACTGTTTTGCTTCTTCATGGATTTCCCAGTTCCAGCTGGGACTGGAGGCATATAATCGTGCGGCTCAAGAAGGCCGGTTATGGCATTATTGCGCCGGACCTACTTGGCTACGGAGATAGTGACAAACCTGTGGAGCTAGAGGATTATGCGATGAAAAGAATGTGTCGGCACATTGTGGAAATTCTTGATGAAGAAGGTCTGGATAAATGTGTCGGTGTAGCTCATGATTGGTAGGTGCTCAGTGAAACCTAATTTCGTAGGTATTCCTGGATATCGCTAAACCTGGCCTATCATTATTAGGGGTTCTGGATTACTATCTATGCTGGCGATCTACCACCCTGGAAAATTTTTCGGAGTGGTCACCATTACTGTGGCATATTCGCCGCCTGGTGCTTTTGATATAGGTCAGGTTATGGTGTTGTTGGATATCAAACACCTTTGGGCTGACGGGCTGACGGGCTGACTAGTAATAGACGAATCTAATCGCATAAGTGAAAAGTTATTTGGCTATCCAACAGTCGGATATATGAATTGGTTCAACACCGAAGAGGCGGCCGAAATTTGCGATCAGAATGTAGAAAATTCCGATCAACACCCTGTGGTTTAATGGAATTCAATTCTAACTCGGTTTCCTCACAGCCTCTCTCGACATTCAACCTAGTGTACCCGGCCAACTCAGACCTCTGGAGGACCGACTTTTGTCCCATAGGAGCTGCGAGGGCATGGATTACAACGGGGAGAACTACCTTGTTACCAGACTACATAACTCCATCTGAATACGCTGTTCGAAAAAACATCTTCGCCGATGGCGGATATAGTGCACCACTCAACTGGTAAGCTTGATATCTAAAAACGGCTTTGATGAGAATGTTACACCAACCAACGCACACAGGTATAAAGCTGCGATGCGTGGTATAAACGCCGCGGATGAAGCGCTTATCCCTGAACAAAAGAAACATTTGACCCTTCCGAACCTATTTGTTTTATCTACAAAGGACTGTGCCTGGCGGGAGGAAACTCAGGTAAGTAAAATTAGGCAGTGGGCAAAAAACCCACGGGTAGAGGAGCTGGAGTGCGGTCATTGGCCATTGTTGGAGAAGCCAGATGAATTATTCCAACTTGTGGATCGGTTTGCAAAAGATGTTTGCCCCTAGGGGACGCGTCAGAATCAGACGATCCCAGAACGCGCGCCTTTAGTTTTTCAAAATTAGAGCTGAATTATGCTGGTTTAACCAGGCTTGTGACTATTAGATGGTTCATGAAGCATAGGGAGACAGCAACGTTGACTGATATTTTGCAAGCGCGGAGAATCTTATTCCATTGCCCGCTTCAATTACCCAATATATCGAGGCTTTTAACCCTGCAGCGATATTTTAGCTCTGACAATATTTCTGACAAACATCTAGCTATTTTACTTCCCGTTGGAAAGACCTGAGCTGATCGCGGCTAAACAAACAGCGCTTGAAATAGGGAACAGCCATTAATCAGGATTGGCGAGCTTCTCTATGCAGAGGAACTCGATGCCAACGCACAGAAATACCGCCAACAATGACAAGGCGAATTATGTTCGTCACTCATCCACTAGTTCACCTTGATACAAAGCATGACTTCGGACGTGGCTGCAAAACAATGTTGAGTAACCCTAAATGCCACCTGATTGGCCAACCGGCATGAAGCCGTGCTCCGGGCTTTCAAAGCAGACGCAAACAGCCAGGATCTGATGATATCACAACAACGCTAATTGCCGGGTATGGGGGCGGCTGAAGTGTTTTCCACCCTGATATCGTGCCCGGGCGGTCGTCAATAACACCGCATTAAACCGGCCGCTGCTACCTACGCTCGTGCCTGAAACACCTCGATGGCAGCCACTGCCGTCGACGCTGCGATACAATCATTCCTCTCCTTACCAGCCGCCATCGCCGCGATCTACAACGCCGTGGGCGACCGGCGGATTGCCAGGTCGGATTTCGGATTCGCAATCGTCGACTGGACGAGCTATATGGTCTCTATCGAGCCGTATATTCGCCGCGGGCTTGGATACCAGGATATCGAGCTGCAGGCGCGAAGAATCCTCGATCTCTGTGCATGGTTGGGATACTGGCTATATTCGATCGGGTTCCGGCAGTCGTGCGCGGTTGCCAAGAGGCTGACGATTCAGAGTCTGCGGTTTCCGTACCTGTGGTTGAATAAGAAGTGCAGACGGTTCGAGGCGAAGCTGGAGCTGATAAAGAGTGAGGGAGAGCGGTTGAAGGAGACTTTGAATGGTTATGGTGTAGGGTTTTTTTTTCACAATATACTGGTTGCTTGTTGTGATATGCACTAATCCCTGGTCCCAGGCTGGTCAGGCGCATGCACCTCAACTGCAATCTCAGGATGAAAATCGGCCTGTGATGGCGGGTATTTCCACAGCTCCACTATCAAGTAAGGATTGCTTGACGGGTTATCACGCGCATTGGCAACTTACGTCGGCTATAGGGGTGGGAATGCTCCACGAATCCACGAATAATTTGAGTTCGGTATCTACTCGATTGTTGAAGTCGTGATACTCTAGTGGGAAATCAAATACATCTGCCACGACGGGTGGATTTAGGTCCAACATACATTCTTGCCTAGGCGAGTCCGTACTCGCGGGGCCAGTATAAACGAAAAACGTACCTGCGGTCCCGAGGTATCAGCTCACATATCAGTGAACAAAATGTCCTACCACGCTACTGGCGATATCTCAAGCCAAAAAGCGTCAAAATGCAGCATCGCGGTGAGCCCCCCAATATGACCGATGCAAGACAAAACAAAGTCTATACAGTCAGCAAGCTCTGCATAAAACTGGGCAGAGATTAGCTTGCCTTGGGAACTGTTCGGGCGCGAGAGAATCAAACGGCTGGCTCACCAGAGAGCAGGTCGAGCACATTCTTCTTGAACGAAGTTAATATGATCTACTAAGAAATACAGAGCATATTCTCCGTACAATGATATGATATCCGCACTTCCGTATTGAGTAGCCTCGAGGGTATTTCCAAAAAGAAATTGTTTGTTATGTTTGCATACTTAACGAGTTAGTCAAGCATAAAATTAGTTACATAACTAATCGCTGACCAACGGCATAATTCTGTGCAAGGGGGATTTATGCAAAGGGACTTGAGGCTGTGCTGCTTCTCCGCGGCGACTAGGAAGTGCTATCTGTCCTCTGCGGTTGCATCCCACAAAGGGTGTCATATCTGCTTGTTGCTCACTGACAAGGGTTGCATGATGACTGAACGGTATTAGATCACGGTGTCGTGGAATGAGCAGTAATAAATTCTCCTCTATCAAACATAAGGCAGCAGCCAAGGCGAAAGTAAATAGGGAAAAAGGAACGAAAAGGAAGAGATGTATGGACATTCGAGGGTATCTCACTCAAAGAATGTCGAGGGGGAGCCAAAAAAAAAAAAAAAAGGGAACGGGAAAGAAGTGACCAAAAGTCGAAGGATAGTGAAACATGAACAACGTGGCCAAAGGGTGACGGCAAGGGGCCACGAAAAACCGGCCATCATAGGGGAACATAGGAAATCTAAGCTAGCGCAGTATATTCAGTCCGGCTGATTGTCAGGAGTAACCACTTCGAGGGGAAGTTGAGTGAAAAGCAGACGTCGCCAGTGGGGGAGGCCCATCACAGCCAAATGTGAAAAGGTCAATGCAACCCCGTCCCGTCCGTCTGGTCGTTCGAATCTCGTTTTCGGGTTGATATAAAAGCGTGGTCGGATATAGTCAACTCGGAGACAACGTAAAGGATTCGAAAATACTCCCGCGTCACAGCCGTATTTTCTGACTGGGAGTGTAACTTCCATTCCGTTATTTTGAAAACCAGCCAATTAATGTGTTTCGATCTCACCAACGCCAGAAAACGCCGCTCCGTTAACGTAGGGAACAAAGTCATATTCCCATCCCATTTAACCAATTAGCCTATACGAAAAGCCAAAGAACCGCGAATTAAAGAGATTGAGCGCTCGAAAGGGTAATCGGCGATTAGAAAATTCCGTTGACGATATTCGATCCAATCGTCGCGCCAGCACCGAAGATAGCTAAGTCGAGCGAGTTAGCTAAGCTGTAGGAACAGAAGATTAGGAGCAAAACATACCAGCATTACCCATCTTCTTGCCGAATTTCTTGCCATTTTCTTCAAACTTGCTCGGTTTCCTTCCCGATTGACTGCTGGAGCCAGAGTGTGCAACTTCAAGAGGCATATTTCCGTAGCTGGTCGGTTGTGGTGACAGGATGGCCGGTTTCTCATCGATGATACTAACGTAGGTTCTTGGGAAAATGCCTTCTAGGTTTGTGCGCTCATTCCTACCACGCCACCCTGAGCCATATTGTTAGTATTCAAGCTTGGTTGAGTTTATAGAGTGGCGGGCGGGGTAAGAATTGATGGGAACATACAGTCATTGTTCATGTGCTCGAGGACTTGAATACGATCGCCCGCTTGCAAGGCTAGATCACCTCCGTCCGTGGGAGAATATGCGTAGAGTGCTGATGCCATGCACAAGATTGGCGGAGTAGCGGCATAAGAGGGCGGAGGGGCGATCGCCGAGTAAGGGTTCTGTTCCATCGTCTTCTCATTCAAACCCATGTGATCTAGTTGAGTCGTGGGAGGCGAGAAGGCCGTGTCAGCCTTTGACTGCGATAACGGAGCATGTAACTGGGTTTGACTTGGAAGTTGTGAAAGGATCGAAGTCAGTTGACCGGGTGTGATGACGGATGAGTCGCAAAGGAATTCCAATTCCTGAGTGAGTAAGCGGTTAGCAGGAGCCGGCCACAAGGATCATGAATCCTCCCAAGATGCGTCCTCTACATACGGTTTTGATGGTTCGTAAAGACCGGTTTGTCATGGCGGTGGAAAGCTCGTTTGGAACCATGATGGCTGTGACAATATAGACGCGGCGTGGCGGCCTTATCACCAACGATCGACGGTTGCCTCTGGGGTCAAACCGGCAAAAGGTAGGAGGATTTGAAAGAAAGCAAGGAGAAGAGAAGTACAAGGGAGATGAGAAAGGTGATGGGAAAAGAAACGATGTTGACTGTCTGGCGATGGTGGATGAGGAACTAGGTATGGGCTCGGCTCACGTGCGGCCGAAAGGACTGGGCAACCGCGTCGGCTTTTGTTTGGCGATGAACTGAGATTTGATGAAGAAGCTGATGATGAAGCGGCAAGATTGAAAAGAGCGAGCGACAGTCGATGAGAAACCAAGGAGGAGGATGGAGCACATCAGTTTGTGAACAAGAATTGCATAACAACTGGCGCTAGTCTCATGGATTATGGAGATCCGGATGCTGTCGGGCTGGAAAATGGAGGAAAAACTGTGCCACGATCGCCAGATTGGCTGCTGAGAGAACCCACCAGTTCCACGTCCAGATCCCCTTCTCTTCCTGTTTGTGCCTTTGCCAGCTGAGCGACTCTACTTTAGACAATCGTTTGTTCGGGTGGCCGGTCAAGGTTGGGCAAACCGCTTTCTCTGAAACCCCGAAGAAGATCACATAAAAAGGGATGTTTCAGATACAGAGCCAACTCCAGCTGCATGCGGATCAAGTCGGGGCGGCTCCAAAAGCAATCTGAACTGGCGGCTCCGAAGAAGTCTGAAATATCCCACGGTACAGAAGACATTGAGCTGGAAGAACAGATGGAACATCAACCGGCTTTTGCAGGGAGATCAGCCATTGGCTGCACTCTGCTTATCCTGAATATCTTCAGGGGCATCCTTGTCCCGATCCCCAGAGCCATTTTCTTGCCCTCTACGCGACTGACTACACAAGATTGGGAGCAGATATTAAAACAACATACTAGACTGAACCATATGAAGTCTATTCTTGATGAACTCGTTGCCTTCATCAATTAACCCTGTGTCGCCTTCCTACTTAGAGCAGCTTTTTGTGTGGCGATATCGCTATTATACCCCTGGCTTGACAAGAGCATTCGCGGTTACAACACGAGGTTAAAAAAAATCAATATATATTATCGAGGGATTTTGATAATGAGCGTTGATCTGAGAAGTCAGGACTAACCACACACTCGATCCCACAATACCCTTGCGGCGACAACAACCTAGTACAATAAACTATCTATACTCCGTACAATCTGCCGCTTTCCATTGCGAAATGGGTACAAATAATCGGAACTCGACTTTTGCCCATTGTTCTCTCCGTCTTGTCATTTTGAAAGTATCGAGTGATGTCCTTTGAATGCATTTCTAACAATGTCGACCAAACTTGACAATGTCTTCATGGCTGTGACATTGGTAATGTGTTGAATTATAACCGCAAATGCCAAACACTTCATCGCCTGAAATCCCCCATTTTGAAGAGCTGCCGCTGGAAATGACATGCTGCTAAGACTGTTGTGAAGTTGTATCACCAGCAGCAGCTATGGAGGCCCTTACATATTACTGCTTTACTTTGAATATCCTAATGATGAGAATGAAGTTGCCCATCCTCTTTTTCATCTGATGACAAGCTCCGTATTACATAATCTTTCTGTGGCGGTGACCCAATCGGGACTGGGGCGCTTTAGAGTTTTACAGCCGCATCATACCAGATCGGGACTAGCGTGTGACATTCTCTCGAAACTTCTTTTTGCCGCCCCCGTCATCCCAGCCAACGACGATATAAAACAGATAACGTCGACTCATCACATTCAACCCATACAGCATCTCTCTTTTTCCACTGTCGTTGCTTGGGATAACACCCCCGTTCTTTGCGAATACCTTTCACCTCGTGTCATTCACTAGCACGAAAAAAAAAGAAGTTACATACCTCATTCAAAATGTCTGACTGGGATTCCACCACCGTCATCGGCAGCAAGCACCGCGGCGGAGCTGCTCCCCGCGAAACCGTCGTCAAGGGCCGTTCCGCCCTCAACGCAGCCGCCAGATCAGGATCCATCATCGGCACAGAAAAGAAATTCACCACCGGCAACATCGTAAGTCTCCCAAGCAACGCGAAAGAAGAACCTTCTTAACTAACCCCACCCCCTTTCTCTCAAGTCCTCCCGCCCCGGCGTCGAAGGCCAACACCTCACCAAAGTCGACCGCTCCGACGACATCATCAAGCCCAAAACCGTCGGCCTCGAGGTCGGCGAGGCCATCAAGCGCCGCCGCAACGAGGACAAGTACAAGATGTCCCAAAAGGAGCTGGCCACCAAGTGCAACACGACCGTGAGCGTGGTGCAGGACTTTGAGCGCGGCACGGCGCCGCCGGATCAAAAGGTGCTGTCGACCATGGAGCGCGTGCTCAATGTCAAGCTGCGAGGCGCGGATATCGGGAAAGAAAAGTTTCCGGCGAAGAAGAAGTAAAAAAAAGCTTTTCTGATGCTTCTCTCTTCGCCGGGAAACTCTTTTTTTTTTTTTTCCTTTTTCTGATTTTATGTCTTGCGTGATGATTTTTGCGTGGCGCCGATTTATTGCTTGTTAGCGATTTGAAATATTTGACGATCCCGAACGGGCACTGCATCGACACTACGACTATTAGACTGGCTGCTTTTTGTGTTCTGTTTTGGTGGGGAGGGATATCGAAATGAAACCAAGACTGTAAAGTGCGAGGAATGGCTGGAATAGCTAATACCAAAAAAAAAAGGCTTTCCTGGAGAACGTGTTTCACGTAAGACGATAGTCAATTCATACCATATATTGGGACGAATTCATATTTCTCTTCAAATATATATATAAGGAAAATGCAAATTAGACACAAGCTAGCTGAAAATGGTTTACATACACACGTCCAAAAAATCAACATCATGAGAGCATTCTAATCGTGATAAGAAAACGGGGCTCGGAGAAGAAAAAAAGGGAAGAAGCAGGAGTGCCTCCTTGTCCAAGTCCGCTCTTTGGCATCTGACAAGACCAAATGCAGATCTATGTAGTCATCTAGTTTATGCGCGCTGCAAGTTTGTGCGGGAATGTTTTGTCCAACTGTTTCCAAACCCCGCCGTGTTGTTCGAGCCTCGCCTGAGACGGTGGGAAGGGGGTTTGGCTCGGGCTGCGAGGGTCCGTCCCGAGGGTCAAGTGAGATAGTTAGCTTCCTCCTCACCAAAGGTTTCCCCTTTCTTGCCAGTTTTTTTTGGCTCTGTGAGAAGGGCCGGGTAACACAACTGTGACGATGTTGATTTAGAGCTTGGCATTCGCCAAGTTGCTACGAAGTCGTCGCTCAACAGCATCGAGATACTCGCGGGTAGTGACCCAGGCTTCTCTCTCCTTCTTGCCGCAGGACAAGGCCAAGTCCTTGGTCATGATGCCCTCCTCATCGACTACCTCAATACAGGCGCGCTCGAGCTGTTCGGCGAAGGTGACGACGTCGGCAGTGTCGTCGAGCTGGCCACGGCGGATAAGACCACGGGTCCAGGCGAAGATGGAAGCGATGGGGTTGGTGGAGGTCTCGCGGCCCTTCTGGTGTTCGCGGTAATGGCGGGTGACGGTACCGTGGGCGGCTTCGGATTCGAAAGCAGAGCCGTCGGGAGTGGTGAGAGTGGAAGTCATCAAGCCAAGGGAACCGAAACCTTGGGCGACAATGTCGGATTGGACGTCGCCATCGTAGTCTAGAATCGCGTTAGTGATTTGACCTGCCGGCAATCAAGACAGATATACGCACTCTTCATGGCAATGACGCAGCCTCCGTCACCCTTGATCATCTGTGCAACCATGTCGTCGATCAAACGGTGCTCATACCAGATACCTTTGGCGTCGAAATCCTTCTTATACTCGGCTTCGTAGATCTCCTGGAAGATATCCTTGAATCGGCCATCGTACTTCTTCAAGATGGTGTTCTTGGTGCTCATGTACATGGGCAGACCCTTCAGAAGGGCCAATTTGAAGCTGGCGTGGGCGAATCCTCGGATGGAGTCGTCGGTGTTGTATTGGACCTGAGCAATACCAGCTCCCTGGAAGTCGTAGACGGTGATGCGCTCAGGCTCGCCGTTTGTGGGGGTGTATACCAGCTCCATCTTTCCGGGGCCAGGGATCAGACGGTCGGTCGCACGGTACTGGTCGCCGAAAGCATGTCTGCCGATGATGATTGGCTTCTTCCAGCCAGGGACAAGCCGAGGGATGCGGGGGATGACAATGGGCTCGCGGAAAACAGTGCCGCCCCTACTGAATGTTAGCGGCCTGGTACGCTTCGTCGGACGAAAAGGCTGAAAACCTACAGGATGTTTCTAATGGTTCCATTGGGGGAGAGCCACACTGTACAGGGTCAGAAATCAGTCGAGCGGGAATGTTGCTGCAAGATGGCACAACATACTCTTCTTCAACTTGAACTCCTCGACACGTTGTTCGTCAGGGGTGATGGTGGCGCACTTGACACCAACGCCATACTTCTTGATGGCTTCAGCAGCGTCAACGGTGACCTTGTCATCTGTTTGATCGCGGTACTCCAAGCCCTATTTCCATCCACAATTGTCAGTGGTGTTTTCCCAATTGGGAGCACTGTGATGCGGATGTCGACCCACCAAGTCGTAGTATTTCAAGTCAATGTCCAGGTATCTGAAAGCTGATCAGTTTTCCTCTTTCTATCGCGGTTGCGTGAACAAAAGTGAGGCACTAACGGAAG
>NW_003052496.1:1696416-1716291 GCF_000003515.1 Uncinocarpus reesii 1704
CAGCCAGCTATCTGCGCGCACAGAGCAAAGATGAGACGTGTGTTGTGGGAGAACGAAGAGGGATACTGGAGCGCGGGGCGGCAGTAGAAGAATTGCGAGGCAAAGGAGGGGGAGCGCGGATAGAAAACGTCGAGAGCAGCCGGGAGGCGGGCGGCGGATGAAGAGGCCGTGGAAGGGGCAGGCGGGTCAGCGAGACGACTCGGGATGGGACGGAACTAGGCCGAAGAGCAGGCATCGTCTTGGAATGCCGGGAACGGGATATTCGGTTCTGGTGCTGGAGGATAAATAATCAGGGCAGAGGACGGGGAGACGAGGGGGGATAAAGTAATTACGCCAGGGGGGGCCAAAGCAGCGCTGACGCTGGTGGTGTCGGGCGTCGCGGGGTGGGTTTTGCGCTCTTCCCACAGACACTCTGGTGTTAATCCAGTGTTCTTTGTCTGCGCTCTCTCTTGCTCTGGTTCTCGTTCGGGCGCGGCGAGAAAAAAAAAAGAAGATTTCCGGGTGGATATCCAACTACGCACAGAGAAAGTCTGTCGGGGAGCGGAATTTGGGTCCAGAGGATAACCAATTCAGCTAACCTCGCTGCCCGGAGGGGTTTCCTCGGGAAATTATGTCAGAAGCAGATCAACAACACGTTATGTTCACACTGTTCACAGCGCTGGAGGAGACACATGGGACGAGCGGGCAGAGAAAGCAGTTTTAATCCAGCACCACTTGCGTTGAATCAGCAGGTCATGCTGCCCGTCCCTCCCTAGCTAAACCCCCCCAAACACTCCCCCTGGCTCCCTCTTTCTGCTGCTTGTCGTATCTGCCGCCGCCGCCCCCGCTGATTGGCCGGGTGGGGCCCTTCCGCTCGAATGTTTTTCCTCGGCGGGGCTGCTTATGTCAGTTGCCGGCTAGCCAGACATTCAGTTTATGTGCAATATTAACGAAGGGAAGCGCAATTCGAGGACAATCCAGTCGTCATGATTCATGGTCAACCTTGAGACGGCCAGCCTGGACAAAGCGGCACACCCCGACCAGAGTGTCGGCTGTCTGCAGACGGAGCCTCGTCCCCCATCGCGACCCGGCCCAACGCTCTTGCGCGATTTCACGCTGAAGCTTGCAGGGCTGACACTACTGGGTGGATCACTCTATGCACTTGCATCATTTCCTACAACTCTTACTTTATTGACTGAAATACAACTTGCGGTGGAACTCCTCAGTTTATCATCTCTCAGAATGCCATCACTGCAGTCTTCAAATCCCCTGATCTCGCTTTGACCGCATCTCATCTCCCAGGGAAAGACCTTCTGACCAGCTGCAGCGGAGACATCTCCTCCGTCACGGCCTCGCAGCGCCTCCCACGTCACATCACCCAGATGCAGCGCTAGGAGAGGATCAACCAACTGTGAGCGATGTCTCTTCTTGGCGTGTCTCGGGCGAGTCGCGCCATCACGCAAATGGGAAAATCCCCGCGGATATCGGGATCAAGATCTCACCGGAAAACAGCAACTGATAACAACAACAACAACAACAAGAAGGCGTGTTCAGGACAGTCATAACATCGTTGCGCCAGCTACTCTGAGCGCAAGCCCGTGGCATTCAACATCAAAGGCACGCGATACTTTGATCGGAAAAACTATTACCCCAGTTTTTCCGTCGGATATCCGGAGTCTTGGCGTTTTTGGGGCTATTCTCGGGGCCACGATTATCCGGCCGCCGCCCGCGCGGAATGTAGTTCCGTTTGGCTGTTGCTCCTGATGTCACTGGAAGAGCATGAGGACACTGCTTGATGCTTGCATAGCTACTCCGTACCTCTGGTGCGATTGCCTCAAGTACTCTCGAATGCCCGGCTATTTTGGCCGGTCGACAGAGTCGATTGAACAGGACCCTTCCCTGAATCTCGAGGGGCACATCTTACCCCTCTTCCCCTCCATCACCCCCTGCCGAACATCCCTCGTTTAACCGTTCACCAAGGGAGCGGGCTTTCAACACAGGGCAAGGAAACATCTCCTGCTTCACCCCTTGCATAATTTGGTAACCTCGCCTGGCTCCTGACTAGCTCGGATCTCGCCGATGTAACTGTCTGACAAAGAGGGCAGATCTCGGCCTGGCGCAACTGACTAATCAACAAAAACTCCGCCCCCCGCCCGCGCGTTTCCCGAACGGGTCGGTTCTAAATTACCACGGTCTTTTGATTGATAGGAAGTGATGCCGGCGTCGATAGCTCGGCTAGGAACAGCTCGGAATTGTCATCTCGACGGTCGATCGTGTGTTCAAATTTACAATCTGGAGTCGACATTGATCTTTGTGATTTACAAATGTGCAATGGATCTGTAAATTGCACCCTAAACTTCTTGTTTGTTGAATCTATGCAATCATGCCGCTCTATGAATCTATGCTGCTTCCATCAGATCGCCCGAAATAAGGACGCCAAGGGTAAGTAAGAAAAGGGCTGCGAATGGTGGTTGAACAAAAGTAAAAACTGGGGTTATCTCCGGCTGCTTTTTTGGGTTTTTTTTCTCGGGAATATCGAGCACAAATGCTTGTTAAATTACAAGAAGGGATGCAACACGACGAAACAAGGGAAGAAATCTCGCCGAATCAAAATTGAAGTTTAGAAGAGCCCGTCGATTTCTCCGGTCTCGGCATCAACGTCAACCTTGAGATAACCTGGGGCAGTTGGAAGACCTGGGATTGTTTGGATGTCGGCCGCCAATGCATAGCTTTAAAGGGGTAAAAAAAGAATAGACCGTTAGTTAAGATATCACAACATGCAACCAGAGGAACAGTCAACTTACAGGTACCCGGCGCCCACGGCCAGTCGCACGTCTCGAATTGGCACTGTAAATCCTGTAGGAGCGCCCTTGAGGCTGGGGTCGTGACTCAACGAGTATTGTGTCTTTGCAATGCAAATAGGGAGGTTGCTGAACCCTTGCTTCGTGTACGTGTCCACCTTCTTCTGCGCGAGCTCGCTAAACTCCACCCGGTCGGCACCGTACATGAGCTGGCCAATCTTCTCAATCCGCTCTTGAATCGTGCCCTCGAGATCATACAGCAGCTTAAAGTCCTTGGGCTTCGAGCTAGCGATGATGACCCCCTTGGCGAGGTCAACAGCACCGGCACCACCCTCGGCCCAGTGGTTTGCGGGGATGGCATCTTCCGCTCCCGCGGCGATGGCTTCCTCGCGGATGACAGCCATCTCGGCTTCTGTGTCGGTTTCGAATTTGTTGATGGCAACCACGACGGGAATCCCGTATTGCTTTGCGTTCTGGATATGCTTCTTGAGGTTAATGCAGCCGCGTCGTAGAAGCTCGGTATCTTCTTTCCTGTAAACCTCTGGCAGTGCTGCACCAGGGGTGATGTCGGGTCCACCGCCATGAACCTTTAGGGCGCGTACTGTGGCGACAATAACCACGGTGTCCGGGACGAGCCCAGACGAGCGACACTTGATGTTGAAGAAGCGCTCACCGCCCATGGTGAAGTCGAATCCAGCTTCGGTGACGACGAAACCGGTCTTGGATTCGTGGTCTTCATCCGGCTCTGTGCCAGCGAGTTTGAGCGCAAGCTTGTCTGCAACGACCGAGTTGGCTCCGATGCTGATGTTGGCAAATGGACCAGCGTGCACAAAGACCGGTGTGCCCTCCAGACTTTGCATCAGATTCGGCTTGATGGTGTCCCTCATCAATGCGGTGAGCGCACCTCCGGCTCCAATGTCATCGCACGTGACGGGATCCCCCTTTTTCGAGGTAGCAACCACCATTCTCCCGAGACGTTCTCGCATATCAGCGAGATCGTTGCTAAGAGCCAAAATTGCCATACATTCACTGGCGACTGAGATGTCGAACCCGGTTTGTCTGGTATGGCCCTTTTCCGTTGGAGCTTGACCGACAGTGATACTCCGGAGGTGTCGGTCGTTGACATCCAAAACGCGGCGCCATGTAATGGTATCAGGATCGATATCAAGACGGGCAAAGCGGTTAATCTCCTCTGGTGTGAGCTCATCGGGGTTGGTTTTTTCGATACCCAGTTTCCGTAGTCTTCGGAACATAATTGGCTGAAATTCTCTCTTTCCTTTCTTTGCGGGGACTAACCGCTTGTATAGCGCAGCATCGCTTTGAGTAGACTCGTGAAACATTCTCGTTTCTAGAGCGGCTGCCAGAAGGTTGTTAGCAGCAGTGATAGCATGGATATCGCCGGTCAAATGCAGGTTAAACTCGTCCATGGGAATAACCTGACTATAGCCACCACCAGCGGCACCACCTTTGATACCAAACGTCGGGCCTTGGCTGGGTTGTCGCACATTGGCAAAAGTAATTCTGTTCAGATGGGCACCCAAAGCTTGGGTGAGGCCCATTGTGGTGGTGGATTTGCCTTCTCCGAGAGGAGTTGGTGTGATCCCACAAACGAGGATATATTTTCCATTCCGGCGATGAGCGAGACGCGACGCGACGTCCAAACTTACTTTGGCTTTCGTCTGACCATATGGCTCTAGTTCGTGAGGCGCAATTCCAATTTCAGCGGCCAATTGCGAAATAGGCTTCGGGCGCTGTGCGCGGGAGATTTCAATATCAGATGGGACGGGAGTCTGGAGCTTGACTGGTAGGGCAGAGATGCGTCTGTCCTTGAGCTTCTCAAAGTATGTATTGGCCGAGTTGACCACATTTTGAAGAAGCATCGCTACCGTCATTGGGCCAACGCCGCCGGGTACTGGTGTGATTTGGGACGCCACCTCTACAGCGCTCGCAAATTCGACGTCTCCCACAAGGCGCTGACCGGATTTCTTGGACGCATCGGGAATGTAGTTCGTTCCAACGTCGATGACTACGGCACCCGGCTTCAGCCAATCGCCTTTGACGAATTCTGGCTTTCCAATTGCCGCGACTAGTATATCTGCCTTTTTGATGACCTCGGGGAGATTCTTCGTTTTTGAATGGCAGACAGTGACAGTCGCATCGGCGTTTTTTAGGAGATAGCTGACGGGGCTACCAACGATATCACTCCGTCCCAACACGACAGCCTCTTTTCCTGCCAAATCTACGCCGCTAGAGCGCAGCAGTTCCATAATTCCTTGCGGAGTGCATGGGACGAACAGCGGCTTCCCACCCCGTTTTGCCAGTTCACCAATATTGATAGCTCCGAACCCGTCCACATCCTTTTCGTTCGCGACTGCGGACGTGACTGTATGCTCCGAGAGATGGTTTGGGAGGGGCAATTGGACCAAGATGCCATGTACCGACGGGTCGTTGTTCGCATTGTTGATTTCTTGGATGAGCTCTGTCTCTGTGATTTCCTCGGGGAATTTGGCAAGTCTGCAGAGAATATTCGCCTAGAAATGGGAATCCGTGATTAGTGGCGGTGTAATCGGTTTTCCATCAGTTGTTCGCGTCAGGCCACATACCTCTGATGCAGCCTTCAATTTCATACGGACATAGGTGCCTAAGGACATTAGTATGCATTGAGGAAACGAGGGCATCTAGAACACACTTGAGTCCGACCTGTCACCGACTATAATCATTCGCGCCGTTAGCCGTAGCTCGTGAGAAGCAGCACATGTATGGGCTTACCTGCCTTGAAATATAACCAAGCTCGGCTGATATCTCGGGTTCACCGAGCTTTGAATTTCCGCCGCGAGTTTCTCCCGTATGCTTTTCGCTATGGCCGTGCCATCGATCTTCGTGCCGGTCATATTGACTGCACTCGAGGAAAAGAGTCGCTGAGTGGTGGGTGGGGTGGTCCGGCAGGGTTTACTGGGAAACAGGCCAAGGGCGGGGTGAGCGCGCGGATTTCTGGAAAACGAGGCAGAGGGAGTTGACGCAACAGGGCGCACTTTTTCTGGAACAATTGAGTCTTGAAAATTGGTTGCGCGTAGAGTTGAATTGGTGACTGCGTGAAGTTGACGAACGGGATGGCGGGGTAGGAATAATAAAGTAGCACTGGGCCGCATGGGCATGGCCCTCGGGATCGCCGCTCTTGTCACCCGCGATAGGCTACGGAAGGCCGCCGTTAGCATGCGGGTTTGGAGGTTGACCATGCGCTGCGCACCACGGGTCTATGGAGGTTTATATTAGTCTTCAAGTCCTCGCACACACTGGTAAATTCAACGCGAATTGACTTTAAAGACACCAGAAAATTTTTCAAGCGCCCGGCCAGCGCAACGGCAAACTTTCCTTGCGGCGAGATTGACTCATTTTCTGCTTTGTTTCTTCATCTGCTTTGCGTTGAGGTGCGAACTCGGAGCTGCCGGCATTATGGTTGTTCCGGATATCAATGCTTGACAGCAACGACGAGGAGAGAAGTTGTGGAAATCTGTTCGGCTACCAGTTCATGGCTTGTGGGAGTCATTATATGTATAAATTGGAAGCACCTTGGGAGAGGTGGCGCGTTGTTTAAATATGCTACCGGTTCTCCAAAGCGTCGGTCCAGGGTTTGTTCTGTCGGTTTCTGACGAAGGCCGTGTAGGACGAAGGTGGCTCTAGCAAATGTCGGTCTTGCTAGTTTACAATGTAGACTCCGATGTTGAGATGCTACTTTAGGGTATATGCACTTGATTGCTCATGTGCTGCGATTGGCAATCCTACTTCCGGCTTCGCGATTCGCTCCTCATGCCAGCGCAGGGTAGAACAGATGCTGTGGACATCACTAGATCCTTGGCTGGCCACTGATGTGCGGCTTCGGTTTTGCAATTGCCGACGGGGAAGTAGAGACTGAAGGACTTTGTTGTATCGGACTGGGAGGAAGAAGTCGAATGGTGAAAAAAAGACTAACTATATGTTTGCTTAATGTCGTGATTATCAACAATTTTGTTGGCCCAAAATACGGGAACCAGTTAACTAAGCCATACGGAGTACCCTACTTTCGATATACATTCACCACCTCTGCTCTGTCTATCCCATGCGTGGACCCCTGGCACTATATGTTTCTTTGCTTCGCAGTAGCACATCACCTAGTTAACACTACATACTAATAGACTCATTTCATCCATGCATCCTCGGATAACCAGCTTGTTTACGTTGGTCCCAGCTCGGTCGAGAACAAAAGATCCGATATTGGGTTTGAACTGATGAGCAACGGATGCTTCCAATCCACAAGATAAAAGAGAGTCAGCAGTGTCTCATCCCTTAGTTTCTTTCCGTATCTACAGCTCCTTAAACAAGGTTCATTTGATTAAAGTACGGGCGGCTTTTCTTTAGGCTCTGGACATGCGGCGACGCGAGCTGTTCTTACTTTATTTACATTACAGGCTTGCCAGCTGTCAGCAATATGAGCAGGCAACGAGTAACGTGGATTGGTGATGAATTTAACCATAGGATTTTCCACTTTCCTCAGTATGGCAGCGGGTGGAAACTCGACGAGAAAATTTCTGAAAAGACTATGCGCTATACCACGAGCTCAGATCCAGAAGATGATACGGCGGAGGCACACGCAGTATATCATTGCTATCAAGTTGAAGGCCCATCTATTGGGTTAGAAGCGATCATAAAAATCCGGATGCAGTAAGATTTTGAAACTATTTCTGCGCCTCGGCTTGCTGACGTCTGAATGCACTCATCAGGGTTCCGCCGAAATCTCCAGCATCACCCTACCCAGAGGACAGAGCGGCGCTGGCGTTGACTTATCCGAATGGGTGGAGCGCCAATGAACTGAATGTTTTACTGACTCTCAACGAAGAGGGCTGCTCTGTCACCCCTAAAGTATTGTGTTGGCTTAACGCATGGCAGGCCGACGATATGCCTGTTCCTGAAGGCTATATTTTGTTCATTGTGATGGAGAAAGTACCTGGTGAATCTTTAGTAGACTTCTGGTATCGTCCTCCCGAGGACCGTGAGAAGATTCGCCGCGCGTTTCGTCGGTCCATAGAGTATGTGGATACGCCTCCTGAGCCCATGTTCCAATACAGCTATTGTTGATAACTCCAACTTACTGACCTTTGATCCATATAGGGAACTTTATAGCCACGGCGGAATGCAGAGGGACGAGGGTCTACGAAACCTTCATTATGATGCCAAAAGTGACAAATGGTACGTTATTCCCATGTGCTGTGGTCCCAATGATGGGCGCTAATCTCTCTCTCTGAAGCTACTTCCTTGACTATGAAAATATGGATTTGCTTTCGGAAGCAGAGAACACTTTGAGATGGAGAGATAATCACATCCTTTTCTGGGAATTGGCACGGAGAATCAACGGGAAGATTGAATACTGAATTTCCCTTGAATGGCACTGATATAACAACCCAATCGCGAGGAAATGCCCTTACCTCTGCATGCCCACCCGATACTTTCAGTCATGCATCGTATCTAATCTAGAGCTGGTATTTAAGTAAAAGAGAGCTGATTGCCGTTATTCACTGTCCATAGTGGTAGTTAGATTACGTTAGGTGCCTCGGATCAATGTACCTCCGGAGCCAACTAGCAAATCACGTGCTCAGAGCCAGGCGAAATCTTGGCATCAAAATGTGTGTGTGGTGATTGATTACGAGATTTTGTTGCTCCACAGACCAGCTGGGTGGGATCTATCGCGAGAACTCGGTTTCAAGAGCACTAAAATACAGAATATACCTTTTTGCAGCTTCTATCTAGACGGAATAATCAAAAACAATGAGACCGATCCTGCTTCAGGGCCATGTAAGTGGTCTACTGGCCTTCCCCGATCCCGCATTTTTCAAGCCTCGTGAGACTGATCCGCCCATAGGAACGGTCCCTCAATCAGATCAAATACAACCACGACGGCGACCTCCTCTTCTCCGTAGCGAAGGATAAGATTCTCTGCGCATGGTACTCTGCAAACGGTGAACGGCTGGGAACATACGAAGGACACCAAGGCGCACTCTGGACAGTCGATGTCAGCCCCGGGACGGTACTTTTGGCAACGGGCGCCGCAGACAATACGGTTCGCTTATGGAATGCGAAGACCGGTGAGTGTGTGAAGGTGTGGGAATTCCCGACTGCGGTGAAGAGGGTCGAGTTCAGTCCCGATGGGTCGAAAATACTGGCCGTTACGGAGAAGCGAATGGGATACCTGGGTACCATTGTGGTATATGATGTGCTTTACGGAGATGGGGAAGGGAACAATTTGGAAGAGCAGACCGATGAACCTTGCTTAAAGATCACCTGTGAGCAGAGCAAGGCGACTGTGGCGGGATGGAGCTTTTTGGGGAAATACATTATCGCGGGCCATGAAGATGGCAGTGTAAGCCAGTACGATGCAAAGGTAAGGAGTTGTGGTGTATTCTGGAGTCTTTCAGATGTGGACGACTTTTGCTGACTTGGGCTCAGACTGGCGAGCAACTGCAAAATGTTCAAGCCCATGAATTTGACTATCAGATCACTGACCTCCAATTCTCCGCCGACCGAACCTACTTCATCACTGCTTCAAAAGACAAATCCGCCAAGGTAGGTCCCAAGCCCATGATTGATGCGACTGGGAAAGTTTCGATCGCTGATAAATTCGCAGGTCATCTCCTCCCGAGAACTCCAAGTCATGAAAACCTATGTCGCCGATACCCCTCTCAACACCGCGGCGCTTGCTGCAAAGAAGGACTTTGTCATCCTCGGTGGTGGCCAAGCCGCCATGGACGTGACAACGACATCCGCCAGACAGGGAAAATTCGAAGCCCGGTTCTACCACAAGATTTTCGAAGACGAGATTGGTCGTGTGCGAGGCCATTTCGGTCCGCTGAACACGATTGCTGCGCATCCAGCGGGAACGGGCTATGCTTCTGGTGGAGAGGACGGATATGTGCGCGTGCACCATTTTGACAAAGCCTACTTTGATTTCATGTACGAGGTTGAAAGAGAGCAGGCGAGAAGATGAACCATGGGGTAGAGAGAGAGGGGTAACTTTTTTTGAGACATGTCTATCTTCTTTTTGTTCCTTTGTTTTTCTATTGTTGCGTCACGATTTACGGCTTGCAATTTGCGAGATGAAAATGGGTTGCTCTCCGAGGTTCTCTACATTTAATGCCTTTTGTGCGGTTTTTCTGCGGTGTTCCGTTGGCAATGCTGCTGAATGATAGAGTTCTTTTCTACTTTTTTTTTTCTGCTGCGAAAATTGTTTGAGATCGATGTCAATACTGATTGCGACTCCGATGGCAACAAATTTATGCGCCATTAAGGACAGTCCTGCGATCTGGTACAGTCTCATCAGCGTATAGTCATGTGCTCGGATTTGGGTTGAACCTCCGTCCTCCTGAGCAACCGCTCTAACCAGGGAATCTAGTGTCGCAATGTATGGGAATTGGGAAAACATGTCTGAGAAGTTAGAACCGCTGGAGACAGGCGGAATGTGATGCCTCTCACAAGGTCTCTTTTTATTGATGGGCAAATCTTGATCCAGGCTGCAGCTGGTGCTTGGCTGGGTGAAAGACGTCTTCTCTCGTTCCATCCCGCAAGTCAAACCTTGTCTCTGACATATCATGGCACCGGATCAAGGGTCCAGTTTTTAGCTGTCTCCGATACAAGTTTGTCGAGTTAAAGTCCGGGGGTGCGGAGTCTCATATGCCGGTTTGTAGCACGAACTCGCAGAAGTTGATGGACTTCGAGTACTGCTCCTGGTAGCTAGGTCTTAGCCATGTGTAATCGGAGAGTTAAGACGGCCATCCATGTGGTTACCACAGCCCCTTGTCTCGATCCTGAAGCCTCCTTCCCTGCATTTAGGGCTCGCCAAGCGAGGGAGAAACGTCATCAGCGCCGAGGTGTAAGGAAAGAGAGTAGAAATGATGGCTGAACAGAACGAAAAGCTCTGCTCTAGAGGGCCTTGACCGCAGGACGTCAGACAAGAGAGCTCCAGCTCCCATCGCACGGTCGACAGCGCGAATTAAGGGCGTGCATAAGCCTTATGTACCCCGGACAGAGGTTAAATGCTAACTAGCTTCAGAAGTTCTTCAGCAGTGGCAGGAGGAGAAGCATCCGGAACGTCAGCCCAAGGGCTCGCGTTTTTGTTGGTTTTGATCGAGAGAAACCTCGTGAAGCTCTGTGCTGGAATGCAATTTGATGGGCGATCCAACCCGCTGAGGATACGCGCACACACACGCCAACCATGGTTCGCTGGGACCGCGGGCCCGAATGCCTCAAGGTTAGACTCCCGTTGGGTGCACCGTATTTCATGTCATTTCGGGTGGGAAGCTAGCAGGGGCTTGGGAAGTCGGAGGGGCTGCTTCTATCAAACTGGCGACGATAGAAGTCGAATCGCTGCGTTGCCGGACGAGCAGAACGAGACAGCAGCGCAGCTCCTCGTCGACGGTCCAGCGGAATGGGAATACCGACATAATTGCTTTTTGGACAACGGGCCAAGTCATTGGGCAGCGGACGTTTTCCCGGCCAGCTTCCCCCTGAAGCGTCGACTAGGCGTTAGTCCAGCGCTTTTTGCCAAGTCGCGATCACCGACGTGTTTCCTCTGAAACGGGCGACTCCTTTTTCTCCCTCCCTTCTTTCTTCCTCTCCATCGTCCCCTTCGACGCTCCATTGGATTCTGCCGGTTGCGAGCCTGTCGGTCCAGGCTTCTTTTCTCTTCATCTTGCTGCTCTTCGCTTCACGTTCGTTTGTTGCTTTCTTGCCCTTCCTCGTCGCTCATTCTCGCCAATATTTTTTTTTTGTATGCAATCTGCCCCCTGTGAAACCGCACTAGAAACCCAGGGTGAATTGCAAGTCACGGTCAGACCATCCTGCATGTCGTCCCATCCCCTCGATTGCCGTTGCTCTTGTGAATAGCACTAACACGCCTTGTTCATGCACAGATTATCCGCGTTGTCGGTGATTGGAAGCGTTTTTCTCGATACACGCCCCCTTTAATTCCCGACCAACGATCTCCCAGGCCTCGACGGCTTTCCTTCACGCATCGGTGCCTGTCGAACAAGACTCTTTCGGCCTTACATGTCCTTGACCGCCTGTCTCGTCGAGCGTTTTCGCTTTTGATGCCCCGCTTGGTTGCTGCCCTCAAACAGCCGACCGTCTTTGATTAAAGGGCTGCCGAATTCGAGGATCATTTCCAAACCCAGGCCGACATTTACAAGCCAAGGTTGCCGTGCCTCGATTCGTGGCCCCGACGCTCTCCTGCGAAACGTGACGGATTCGGCTCTACACCAGACCATCGCTGTCCCCTTTAGACAATGTCGTTCTTCGCGCGCGTTTTTCGCAAGGATGGGAGTAGCAAGAAAAAGCAGAACGGCGCAGGCACTGATGGACCTCCCAAACCGCAATGGACAGACGCCTGGCTGCGAACAGAGGTTGGAGCCGAGGAGGTACAGGAGCTGATACACGGATGCACACAGGAATTGAAAGCCAGAGGTAAGACGCGACCTCGACTGGGAAGCTGCGCTGCCTGCAGAAAATCTCTTTCGTTTTTACGATGATGCTCATTGGACTTCTATCTAGCTCTCGACACCCCGTTTTTGCTCCTCCCATTCCGCCCGACCTCAGACCCGAGCGCCGCTCGCACCTTTGTTCGTAATTTCTTCGGCCCCTCTCTCGGAAGAACTTCACCCCTGCGAGGAGACAGCCTATTGCAGGAGTTGCGGTTAACGGAGCCAATGGTGCGTTTGAATACCAGTGTCACTGGCGAATTGACCTCATCTTGAACTTGACTAAACGTCGCGTTTAGGTGCTTTGCAGTGTAATGAAATGGTGTTGGAGTAGACTTCCTGGGGGCATCATAACGTGGGAGGCTTATGAACTATTCAAAGTTGGCGAACAAGGTATTTGTTCCCTATTGTAACTCTTCCACCGTCTGCTTATAGTTAACAATCGCCCAGATTCACAGCTCGCCCGTGATGCGTTTTCGACCTTTATTCCGATCAGCGTGGATTCAGATGCCCGTACTAAGATAATTTTTGATTTCTTTGAACTCATGGCTGCGATTGCCGCTCATGGAAACAAGAATGGTCTCGGAGGCCGAAAGCTCTCTAGATATGCTGGCTGGTGGGCTTTTGAGCATACTGACACCGGTAACGGCTTCGAAGCAAGTTATAAAACCTGGGCAGAGTAAGGCTGTCTCGTAACCTTTTATGCCGGCAAGACTAACACGTCGATTAGGGCGGCTGATGCAACAAGTCATTTATTTTTTGCCTACCTGCGCTCCCTTACTCCTGATTCGATCCGTGGCACCAATGGCATCGCCACTCTCCCATTGTCCCTGCAGACGTTGGTGCAAGGAACAGAATATCCTCCGGAGCGACCTTCCCTACTCCAGACTCAGACAACCAAAGTTGTAATGATTGTTGATACCGTCTCTCCAACGCCATTTGCTCTGTTGCGACGAGCCAAAAACTTTGAATATCGGGACAGCGATGTTGTTTTGAAGGACTTTTCAAGCTTGGATGATCCAGCCCAGGCATTGAGTGACGAATGCCGTCGCGTCCTACGGTGCATTTCGACCGCAAACCAGTCCGATGTCTCTACAACAAAGGCTTCCACGAGCTTACGTGATGCTTCATGGTCACGTTTCGAAGACATCGGATTTGGTGGTTCGATCGATGAATCGGATGAAGAAGACGGAACTGGTTTCGGAAGGACGCCACAGTTGGGCCTCAGGTCAGCGCCAGCGTCGCGCACTGCGGATTTAGGACGTCCTACTACGCCCTCTTGGGCCGATTTCTTATCTTCTGGATTTACAGATGAACAACGGAACGGAAACCGCCCCGGACTACTCTTGCCGCCAGACAAAGTTCTCCCGCCCATCCAGACTGTTCGCGGACAGAGCTCTCAGTCTCATAAGCGCTCTTTCGACCAAGAATCCACACTGGATCCCGGTGAGCTGGCGAGTATTTCGGTCTTAGACCTGGATGATTCATTTTGGTGGGTTTGGATTAGCAGTTTGGCTGGCGAAGAAACTGCGTCGCGAAAAGCGGTCTTTGGACGATGTGCGCTGCTTGAGACTGTCATTTCTAGTGGCAAGTGGCTCATCCTTGAAGAGCAAGTCAAAGGTGCTGCACCTGAGCCCGATGCTGGTGCCTATATTGCGGAGAAGAAGAGTTTCTTCGGCTTCCGGACAAGAAAAGGGCGGTTGACTCGACGTCAATCTGCTGCAAAAAAGAATGGTGAGCCGTATAAATCCACTAACAATCCGGCGCCGTTGAGCAGAACGAGCATTGGACCAGATCAGCATGCCAGGATCCAGGCAGCTGCCGCTGCACTCCAAAGGAAACATCGAGAGTTGGAGCAAGAACAGGCTAGGGCCGCCAGGACAAGGCAGGACGACTCATACTCGACTAGAACTAATTCTGTACTTACTTTACAGCCGTCCATTTTGAACGAGGCATCTCATGCAATGAAGTGGGCAAGCAACTATGACAAAAATGCTGTTAGGGCTGCTTATCTTAGCAATAACCGGGCTGGCACAGGTGTTCCCGCAGAGAATCTGGATATTAGCTGGAATGGTCGAGCCACATCTAGCCTTGGTTCTGCCCCTGGACGGGAACCCACGCCTCCTCCAAAAGCAGAGCAGCGTGCGCCTAGAGAATCTGCTTCCCCATTACCGGTTCCGCCTCCCAAGGAAACGCGGCCGGCGCCGAAGCCAACTCCAGTGGCAGATCCTACCCCTGCAAAACAAGATTCTGGTGAGCGAACATTTCCCAAACCGTGGCCAGCCATTGGCAGAGCATCCGGTGAATCCACGCGTGAACTCAGAAAACTGAAAAAGAGACCAGGAACCTCCGGACTCAAGGCACTCTTTGCAAAGAAGAAGTCGGAGTTTGCTGGCAGATCCTCCGTCGAGAGTACATCCGCAACACCTGCGACAAGAACCAGCGCTGAAAGGTCGGGTGCATTGACACCCAAGAGCACGACCGCTCATCGGCTATCCAGTGTTGGTCAAAAGCAATCATCTGAGGAGGCATCTGTACCCGAGACCTCCAAGCCACCAGCTCCTCCCGTTGCCGAACGGAAGCCAGCACCTGCACCTGTGCCTGTATCGGCCCCTGCTCCTGCTCCGGTGACTTATGATGGCCCACCAAAACACCGCAGAGAAGCCGAATTCGATAGCCTTTCCCGTGTGAACACCAATGAACAGGCAGAGGCGGATCAACACTTTTCCAACTTTGATCACCAGAGCCCAATAGTTGATCAGCCTGCTTTTGCCCCTATCGACACTCCAAGCACAGAATCCTCCGTTGAAAGAGCACCAACACCTCCACATGTTGAAAAGCCGACAGAACCAACCACGGTGAATGGACGTGATAGTGCTCCTAGCCCCGTGCCAGATGAAGCGCCAATGCAGGCTCAGCATCGATGGGCACAAATCCGAAAGAATGCCGCTGAGAGAGCAGGCATGGCTGAAGAAGTTATCGCAAAGAAACCCGTGCCAGAGAAACCTAATACTGAAGATCAAACTCATGAATGTGAGTAACCACCATCTGTGTCTATCTCATTGATAAACTAGCTAATATACTGTGATTTAGCTATTGAATTGCGGGCTGCACGTATTCGCGCCCGCGTTGCTGAATTAACCAAGAACATGGAAGCTTCGCGATAGTCGCCAGGGTCAATGGGAGGACTTATTGGTTATGTTTTTGACTTTATAACAAACTAATCACGCTTCCTTTTCTGCTTCTTCCACAGTTTTGCACTTTGCCTTTTTTTTTTTACTGACGGAGCTCAGATCGTTGGATCGATACCCATTCTTCTAACATACCATACCCATTAATCGACTTTAGTTTATGCATTGCCTTTTTGCTCTTAGCACTCGCTTGGTGCTTCTGCCTTGCTGCTGGTTTTATTGGCCTTCCCGTTCCTGTATCGATCTGCTTTCTGTTCGCTTCCTCAAACACTTTCCCCAGAAGGACGGCGAAGCGCGAAAAGACTATATCTAGTACGCTAGATTTTCTCATCTGTAGGTTGAAAAAAGAAGGTCAACCGATGCGCTGTTCAGGTATATCCCTACTTTTACCTGCTCGATTCTGATGATCCGAGTGGTGCGCTACCCATGCCGTCTCCTTGTTATATGCTTGCTTGGCTAAGTTTCCTTGTTTGTTTATTAAAATACCTTGATAACAAGAATCAATTGGAATTTTCTTTGGAAACCCCTAGTGCCCTTTTCGATCGGCACACCAAAATGGGACTGAAAGTCACAGTTGCTCTGATGGTCCCCTTCCAGATCCCTTTGCATGCCTTTCCGTGATTTTATATTCGGCCCAGTGTCTACTCACGGTTTTCCCTGGCAAGCTAAGCTGAATCGCACGGACCTTGGAATCGAGACACCGGAGATGACGAGCAGCCCAAACGTGAAATTCAACTTTATTATCAACAGCTGCAACCTAGAAAGGGGGTATTTCCACTACTCTCCAGCAACTCAGCAACTGCTTCTGCTCTGCCCGCCTCCATCCAGAAAGCGTCCTCGCGCAGAGAAAAAAAAGCCATCCACTTCATTTTCGACCGAATAACTTGTACTTGAGCTTATCCGCGAAGCCCATATACTCCTGCTCATCCTGCGCCCGACGGATGCGCCCCTTTTCTCCCTCCCCTTCTCTCTCCCGTGCATGGTCCACACACCCTCGCGCCTTCCGATCCGCTTCGCGCGAAACATTTCCGTGGCCACCGCGCTAACGTGGAATCGACCCGTCAGAAGATCAATCTCTCGGGGTAAATATAGAACCAGCGGAATGTGAAACGAAAAAAAAAAAAAAGAAAAGGGCCAAAAGATATCATCAGGCATGAAGCTATTTATTGACACCACCGTTTCGGATCCAGATATTGAATTGGAGTGAGAATGTGCTGATGTGATTTCTTCAGCAGCTATAGCTGCAGTTTCTAAAAGCAGTTGAAGCTCTTTCCTCCTATTGCATATTATTGTTTTGAGATTCTTCCTTTCTGCCTGAGTCATTAATCAGCTGACTAGTACAGAGTTAACGCTGAGTCAGACAAGGGTTCACTGGAGCATATATAAAGGTGTGGTTTCCAACTCACCGCACATGTTTTGACTTTCTTGATCTGACAAGTCTACATTACTCATTATCTCACTGACTAAGGCAATAATTCTTTCTTGAATCTTCTCAGTCTCCTGATATACTCTCTCACATTTTCCATCAAGAGGTGGTTACTACATTAGCAAATCATGGCATCGAGACCTGTGATCCCGCCTAGGAGTTCAAGCAAACGCCTCCGCGACGAGCTGGACGACTTGAATCACGAAATTGCGCGTAAGAGACGCCAATTAAAGCCCAAAGGCAGCTTTGATTCCGAGTAAGTCATGCTTGAACATGCTCACTAGTAGCACTGGTGCTCACTTTCCCTCTGTAGATATTGGGAGACGGCTTTGGACATCGTCCGAAGTGAAACCGCCCGCAACAACGTTCGAAGGCAGATCTCTACTGAAAAGTTCAAGACAGAAGGTGGCAGCGAGGAAGCCTGGGCTACTATGGAAGACGCCAAGCAGCTGCACGCCGAGCTTGAGGCTCTGAAACTTAAAGAACGGAAGTTCCGGGACCAATTGCGACGTGTTAAATCTGGTAGCGGTGAACCCGACTCTGAAGCAAATACGGTCACTCTACGTCGATCTTACTTGGAGTTGTTCATCTCAAGCAGTCGAGGGCTTGGTATCGCTTCGTACGGCGGTGGGAGGGAAAATAAAGCGCAAAGCAGTTTCCGAGCTAGCTTGATTGAAGCATACAACGCCCAAAAATCGGAAATTGAATATGAAGACTTGCTGTGGTGCCCTATTCTCTCGCGGTGGCTTGCCAAAGAGGATGTTACTGCAAGTCACATATTCTCGTACAGGCATGGCCAGCAGACGATGACTGCGATATTCGGGGAGACCCAAGAGCCAGAGCTTTTTAGTCCCAAAAATGGGCTTCTCATTTCAAATCACGTCGAGGCAAAATTTGAGAGCGGGCCTGTTTGTCATTGTTCCAGATCTGCCTGGAGAACCCCAACATCTGAGGGCTATAACTGAGTGGGATAGAAGTGAGCCGAAAGAGTATAAGCTGAAGATCATTGACCACGATCCAACAAAACTTAACCGGATAATCCCATACATTGATGGATCGTGGAGGCAGCTTGATGGCAAACGACTCGAGTTTAGGAATGACTCCGGTCCGCGCGCCCCGGTATCTATATTTTCACTACTGCCTCCAGATGCTTCGCCGCGCCTTCACCGAACGTTGGCAGGGCCAAATCCTTCGCGAATCCGAACTCGAAAAACCTGCTTGGTCATCCCCAGGAAAATACTTGAAAAGGAATATGCTTTTGGCATTTGTGGATGAGATAGGACACAAATATGATCACTTGCTTGATGGTTGCACTGAAACTGGCAACAATTTGGAGGCCAAGGAGGAGGATGACCTTCTTCTTCTAACTGCAGCCCGGCAAATTGGCCTCGCACAAGAGGAAGAAGAGGACAGTGATGATGAGAATCTTGATGATGATGATTTCATTTGAACTGAGCTGGAGCAGTATTTATTTGAAAGCAACCTCCTGGCTCTACCATCTGACATTAACACCAGTGGAGGATGTCTAGTTCGGGTATCTTTGAAATAAATCAATTGCAAAAGAAAGGCCAAATCTTCGACCAGTTCTAAGAGTAATATACTTTTCAATTGATAGGAAAAAAAGCATACGGAGCATAGTTCGTGGCAAAGGCCATGCAAGCAAGTGCTAGATGATAACAGATAGTGCTTCGGAAAGGAGAACTTCGCAGGCGAGTGACATAGGCTTGGCAAGTGAGAGGAGCCGCGAAAGATAAGATAACCTTACTTTCTGCCGAATCACAGACTTTGCAAGCACCAAGTTTCCGTCAGCGAGATAATCGAAAGATAATAGCCACATTCCATATCTAGGAATTCGGATGGCTGAAGACAAATATCGCAAGGGACAATCACAGATATATGTACAGTCAGCCACACCATAAAACACCCAATGAGCAACCATAGCATACAATCCCTCTTGAAGCTCTTAAACTTCTGATTTCTTAGCTTCCTTTGGACCACCGGTAGTCGGGAGACCCATGAAGATCTTGAACGAGTCGTAGCTATCATAAACCGTTAGTATATCTACAAAGGAAAGGCAAACGAAAAGGATATGGAAAGCATACATCATCCATTGCAAACCGGTCTATAAGATGCAAGTCAGTTTTGTCCTGCAAAGAAATATTTGGACTGGAGCTTACCAAGGTGCCGATCATGACAATTCGGACAGGGAGACCATTCCACAGCCCTCCAAATCCAATGTCCTTATAAATCCGTCCCATAGCTGCACCGAATGCTTCTCCAGGTTGTCGATTGGCGTTGAGTTTGCTGACCATTACATCGGCGGGATGGGACACAACAGCGCAGAGAATACCGGCAAGATAACCACCGGTGAAAGCAACAGCGGTTTGCGCGCCCTTGTTGTAGTCGGACTTTTTACCAGGGAGTCGGTTATAGATCATTTCCACGATCCGTTCGAAAGACACGAACTTCATCACCGTGTAGGGAATCTGACGACCCCACAATGGATACAAGCCCTTGTACAAACTAGAATGTAGAGATCTTGTTAGCTGTCCCAATATGTTCGACTGGGTTCTTGGAACACGTTACCCTCCGACTCCTTCTTTTCCGACAACATAGGAGATACCACTGAATGTTCCTGTGGCAAATGGAGGGATAGTAGTCTGCATTCGCACTTTGACTGCTTCGAATGGGCAGAGTGCGACGTCCGCAATCAATTCGGCCGAGGCACTAGCGGCGGCATATATAGATGTCCGCCAAGCCGTAGCGGCATCCTCCCCAAGTAGATCTGCGTAGAACTTTTTGAAGAATTCGTAGCCACCGTATTTGAAAGCTCCTTGGGCCTATAAGTCACATCCAGATTAGAGACTTGTCAAGGCGCGTTCACTTCCATATAGAATAGTAACCACGTACAGAGTATCCGAAAAATGTTGGGCCCCAGCCTGTAAAAATGACCGCGAATCCCTTCGGCACTACCAATT
>NW_003052496.1:1716492-1751710 GCF_000003515.1 Uncinocarpus reesii 1704
TACAACTCGATTTTGCCAGTCTTTGATTGGGCCTTGCGTGCTAGCCTTGTCAAATTCTTGAGCCGCAGCATGGCCTACGGCTTCGGCCTTGTGCTTAACATCATCTATAGCACTCCAGGCTGGGAAGAGGCGTCTTTGCTTAGGTGCAGGCGCAGGCTCTGTCGGCTTCCTCTCTTGGTGGAGCCCGTATCGAGACGCAAAAGCGCTGGCTAGAGCCTGCTGCGATGGGAATAGTGAAGACATTCTGGGAGGCTTGCTCTGGAAACTAGATATCATTCAATCGGAGATTATTAATATTATGGATATGAAATCATTGAAGCAATGAGGCTTGAAAAGAGGAATTGTGGTGCTGCAAGGTGCAGAACATGTGAGAGAGACAAGCACAAGCTCACTTGAACAAGTATGCTGCGGACACCGAAAGGCTAGCTTGGGTTCTTTTTCAATCAATCAGGATTGAAGCGACATGGACTTCAAGTGACTGATGACGTCTAGCTGCGGAGAGTTCCCGAGGAGGAAGTCAATTGTGTACGGATGAAAGTTCAGAATCAACCAGCAAAACAATCACCAGGCCAGTGGATCGCACAAGCCGTGCTGGTCCAGTCGAGAGAACAGCTCAGCGAAATCGACAGCAACGAGGAATGTGTTGAAGTCGCAGGTTGCCAGGAAGTTGAAGTCGGAAGTTGTCATTGAACTTGGCCGCGCTGGCAAGCTGTTTTACGCTAAGCTGTCTATGGACTAGCGCCAAATGAGAGTACTAGCTTATATAATACAGTGGTCTTGGCATTATCAAGGCCCGAAACACAGCGATTTGAGACCGAGATGGAGATGTTGACCGGAGATGCTGGCATTGCACCTTGTCCTTGTTTATAGGCTTCGGTTATTATACATCCGTTAAGCTGTTATATACGCATTCCGCGCTTGATTCCCAATAGTTTGTCCCTCCCAAACCCCGCCTTCTTCACCATCCAGAGAGAGGGGCAGGGCATTAAGAAAACGCCAAATCCACGATCTATCAAATTCACGCCGCCAGGAATGGCATCCTACATTTCCGCCAGCGAGGCGTACGAGCGCGAGAGATCACCGACCAATGGCGCTCCCACATGCTCATCCTCGCAATCCCAAACTCCCTGGTCAGATAAATACCGCGGTGTAAGATATCTCTTTTCCAGTGTGCTTCTATAGCCCAAGGCCCTGCTATATCAATCCCCCTAGCTAATTTCCCCTCCAGGCCACAGTAGAAGACCTCGACCCCCCACCCGCCCTCTCCACGTCCCCGCACGACTCCATCTCGTCCGCCCTCCTCGCCGCCTACGAGCGCGACTACACCCACCTCACCGTGATCTCATCCACCTCCCGCTCGCTCCTTGGCTACTTGAATATTCCGCGCCTAAAATCGCTACTCCAGAATGGGGCCGTGGCGGAATCCGACCCGGTAGAAAAGGCAATGCAGCGATTTAGGAGGAAACAGCATGTCTACAAGGTGATCACGATGGACACGCCGCTGGAGGAGTTGGAGAGGTTTTTTGAGGGGGAGATGGGCGGGGGCGAGAAGAGGGAGAAGCAGGACTTTGCGGTGGTGACGGATGCGAGTCGGAAATTTGTGCTTGGGGTTGCTACAAAAGAGGATCTGGAGCAGTTTGTGAAGAGGAGGCCGACGTGATAATTGTCGCGGTGGTGATTTTGTGAGCGCTTTTCTAGAAAGCAGAGGGGATGATTTAGACCCCGTCAGCGTCAAAAGTGCCTATACTTGGCTAACCACGGATCCTCCTCTCCTGTGTTTGAATATTTATACCTCCATGGGCCGGTAACCTCATGGTTTGTGCGAATCCATTGAATTGCAAACGCATTGTTATAATGGGGAATTAAATTAGCTTCTAACTTGTAAAGTAGATTTGAGAGCAGATCCAGCAATTAAAAATTTATCCAGAAGCAGAACACATCCGCGCGCAGCTGCCCAATGAAGACCAAACATTGAGTCATGGACGCTAGCCATTTTTGTAGCCTACTGTGGCAGTTAACTGTGCAATATAGCTCTGGACACCAAATTGTCTCGACCATTGTTCACGTTCCAACATCATAGGCACGAGTTCGAACGTGAGAATCGACATGCCTTATCAAATCTTCATAGTGCCGGGTTTATCGAACATATTTCAATCTCCTTGTCGCCTCAGTTGCGATCATTGCGCATATCGCACCGATAAACAAACACACCGCAATTCCATTCGGGCCTTCGGCACTGAGATTCATCCAGTGATCGGCCTTTGACTTGGCGGGTCCGGTTTTCGAGTCCGTATCGCCTTGTGCGGCCGTTCTGTTTGGCTCGAAAATGCTGAAAACGATCCAGCTAATAAACGTACCCACAAATTGGGGGAGAGTGGTGTACACATTCAGCACACCTAGATAGATTCCCGCGAGCTCGCCAGTAGATGCAGCCTCGTCTTCAAGGTCGCCGTCAGTGTCGCTATCCCCATCATTACGGTGATTGAGCCGCAGTACACTGGCAGTATCAAAGTCCGGGTCTGAGTTATTGCCATCATCGGCCTCCAATGGGAGGTAGGCACTGTGTCGGTTGCTCGCTCTGGTGGAAGTTATCATGGTAACAGTCGAATTGCGAGACGAAGATGCGGGTACCGCTAGTCGATTAATTTCAACTCCCATGAAAGCAAACGGTGCCCAGCTCGTAACAGCCCATGGAACCCCGCAGATTGCGACGAGGAACGTTGCAAAACGGACAGACTTTGCCAAAGGGGCGAATATCATGGTTGCGGCAAACATAATGTGCGACAGCATCCATGCCGTTTGCAAATCTGGTCGAACAAACGCAATTCTTTTGAGGAATCGGACAACCCCACGAGGAGGCCTTGGGGTGAACCGTCCTCTTTTATTTTCCGGTGAAACGACTCCGAATGGAAGGATCACGGAGCTCAGCAATGTAATCATGGAGAATACAACGAGTGACAAACTTCCCAAGCGACCAACCTCGCCGAGGGTGTCTTTGGATTGTTCGGCGGTAGATTCTGACGCCTCGTAGCGAAAATACGTCTCGCCAACCCAAGTGCTACTATAGAAAAGGAATGGAAACCATCCTAATGCAACGTTAGAACAAAATTCCTTCTCGTGAAGTGTCTTGAAACATACCAATCCAAGCCCAAAATTGCGCCCAGCATATTGCTTTGATTCGGGGTGGCAGGTTGAAAGTGGTCCTAAATAGCTGAGAAAGGATTTTAATCGCACCGGCTCGAGTATCGGTATCTCTAATTTAGGCCATAGTTTAGTAAAGTGAAGACACAAGACATCGAGAGGAGGAGTTTACGGACCTGACTGATATCAGGACCCTCTCCTTCACAGCATATGAAGTGACAGATACTGCTCCGATGAGCGACAACGCCGCGATGACTGTCATCTGCTTGAATTGCGTATTTCCCAGGGGCCGTTCCAAAGCTATTCAACATGTCTATCGACCCAATCGCGTAACCGATAAGGCTTCCCACAGCTGTCATCCTGCCCGCTACAGAACCACTTAGCACAAGGGTTTTCACTCCTCAGAAAGCCGGCATGGTCACTTACCCCATGCAGAACCTAACTGTTGTTGAGGAATAGGGAGGGTATCGACTATTAAACTTCGGCAACATGCCTGCACTGTTCAACGGAGTGAGCAATCGGCATTTACGGTAGAAAGAATATCGTAGTTTGATATAGAAATAGATACACATACCTACGTTTATGGCGAAATCAACGGCATATATGCTCAAGACGGCCACGGCTATCGTCACTGATTTCCGCTGGCGGTATATTAGTATCCGTCTGATACCATCGCATAAAGAGTTCAGGGATCGTATAGTCGAATCCCCCAGCGTAAACATTTTCAAAACGTACCGTTTGCGGATCACTTATAAAGAGCGAAACAATCTCCGTCGTCCATCCTAGCACAAACAAGCAGAATCCAACTACCAACGACCCGACTATCATGAATGGCCGTCGACGGCCCCATTTCGACGTTGAACGATCAGCTATCACTCCAACCAACGGCTGCATGATGAGCCCCGACAATGGGCCGGCGATCCATACTAGAGACGTGCGCGATTTCGTCAATCCCAGCTGAAGGAGATATGGCGTGCAATCTAGTCATGGTGGGTATCAGGATAATTGTAAGCCATCAAGTTTTCGCCGCAGAAATAGCGGTTCTTTGAGCGCGGAGACGGGGGTAACTAATAAGAGGGCATATGGGCAATTATTACAGGTCATTTCAATTCCCCAGGTAAACCTTTAGGCGAGAACATCATATGAGAACCACGACAATCAGCATACGTCTGAATCAACCCGAATGCAGATAAGAGACCGCTTTTCAAAAGGGTATCATAGCGATGGAGAAAATGGAGGAGGAAGCATACTGTAGTCCAACTAAGCTAAAAGTCAACAGCGCCATGCGCTGGGACTCTGTCCGCCCCTTGATGGACGGCGTTCCCATCCATGACGCTCCCTGCCGCATGGCATACGACCTTTGGGGCCACAAGGACCAAGGAAGCGCGGCGGCCACCCGAGATTCAGGGATTCAATCGATTAAATACTCCGCGCGGCCGTTGCGATTTTGCTCAGTGTTGCCGGTTTGATGACGTGGGACGAAAGGAGGGCTTGTGGTGCGGCATACGGAACTATCGTCTTGAATAGTTTTAAGAGATGCAATAGTTAACGAGGGAACAAAAGAGCGATTGCGCATGTCGAGATGGAATGATATGAAGAGCAAAAAAGACGGCTGGCGTTTGTTTCCCCCTTGGCGTCTCTAGGCCCAAGCTTCCTCTTACGCACTAACTAACATGGGGACAGGAACCCGGTTCCGGGACTCAAGCTTTGAAGCTCGCGGGATCCTGGGAGAAAGAGTCGAAATACATAACTACAATCGTCGTTCAATTCGACGCAGCCTTTATGGAATCAAGCTCTTCTGAATCTCAGCAAAAAAATCCGGGGGAAGCTCCCCTTGTTTCCTCCGCAAAACTATTTTAGTAACTACAAAATCCGTTAACGGGGCGAGCTAGTTAGTTACATAGCTTGGCCTTTTGCCGGGGTGCCATGCCGTCTGAGCTCTCTTCCCCGGGATGCTTATCACCAGCGGGTTTAACCATTTGGCACGCTAATTCCAGAAACTGGTTCAACTTGTGATTCACTTCTCTTGACCTTGACGGAACGTGGAAACAATGCTCTTTCATATTTGCCGAGGCTCACTGACTACAAGTGATGACTGACAAATCTATGGCCAGGGACCGTTGAGAAAAGGAGTCCTCAGACAGATGGAGATCAATGCGTGTATTTCATTTGAGAAAAAAAGCACGAATGATAAACCCAGAAATTAGAACAAGCTGCATCCATCATGCTCAAAAGCTAAAAAAAAAAAGAGGTAGAAGGAGGATGGGAAACGGCCGAAGCGTTTTCCATTCATGTGTAAAGAGGAGAAAGTTGAACCCAGACCATGACCAGTTTTCTTTTCTTTGGTTTCTTCCCAATTCATACATCAGCGTGAAATTTATTTATCTAAAGGAAAAAGGGAATATGGTGGAAATTTTGAATGCAGCTCATAAGCTACCTTAGAGACGGTTGGGCGCAGTTGTAAGGGGCCACTGGTAACCGGCGGCATCACTGAATTTGTACCCAAACGATGCGGTGAAATCATCAAGTACGGCAGGACCACGCGAGCCTAGGACAAGTCAGCGCGTATTCAAGTAGCTATCAGCGAGATACTTACCATAGGGGTACTCCATTGGTATGATATCCTCATTGTCGTCCAAATAATGAAGAAGGGGTGTGAAAATTCTCCAGCTTGCATCCAACTCATCATCACGGACGAAATTCGAGTGGTCACCTTTAAGCGCGTCGAGGATTAAAGACTCGTATGCCTCGGGAATCTTCAAGTCAGAGAATCTCCGGCGGTATGTGAGATCAAGCTCGGTTTCAACTGTTTGCATGGAGAGACCGGGGAGCTTCGAGTTCATCTTGATGTAAACGCACTCGTTAGGCTGGACACGGATAACGAGTTCGTTTCGGGGGATGTCCTTGAAAATCCCGGACGTCACGTCGCGGAATTGAATACGGATTTCAGTCTTTTGCTCGTTCAAGGCTAAGAAAATAAAACGTAAGCAAGGATATCATCCAGGTGTTGGCCTTCTAAGCCTACCTTTTCCTGCTTTTAAGATGAATGGAACGCCATCCCAACGTTCGTTCTTGATGTGAGCAACCATAGCACAAAACGTTGCACATCTGGAGTTCTTTGGGACAGTATCATCCTCCCGGTACGCGGGCTTTGTTCCGTCCAAGGATTTGCCGTACTGTCCGATAATTACATTCTTCGGCTCAATGGGGTCGATGCCGCGTAGAACACGCACTTTCTCGTCACGGATATCTTCTGCAGAGAACGAGACGGGGCGCTCCATAGCTAACAGGGTGAGGACCTGGAGGAGATCTGCCAACGATTAGGTTTGGCGTAATGAAACCAAAAGGCCAAGGCAACCCACGGTTCTGCATTACATCACGAATGATTCCAAATTCATCAAAATATCCGCCTCTTCCCTCAGTACCAAAGGGTTCCTTGAAGGTGATCTGTGACTTGTTAGGCCCGCCGTTTTACGCTCAGCAATCATAGGTCCATACCTGCACGTTATCGATATGGTGTCGGTTCCAGGTAGCATTGAAGAATTCATTTCCGAATCGGAGGATGAGAATGTTCTTCACCATTTCTTTTCCAAGGTAGTGATCGATACGGAAGACTTCGTCTTCTCTCCAGTTGGGTTGAAGCGCCCTCTGTAAATCGCGAGAACTTTGAAGGTCTTTTCCGAACGGTTTCTCAACCTAACCAAGGGTATCGATAAGTAAACGAGCTCCTATCAAGGACAAGCGAAATTTATAGACGCACAATAATTCTTGCAATGCCATTTTTTGGGTAGCAGTTCTTTTTCAAGTGTTCTGACACGGTCGTGAAAACACTTGGAGGCAGGGCCATGTAGAATATCCTGTTCTGTTCCTTTTTACCCTTCTCTAGCTCCTCTAGGTGCTTGTTCAATGTGATGAAAGAGTCGTCCTGGTCGTATTGGCCGGGGATATAGGTGCATTGTTCACAGAAGCTTGCCAGCTGCTCTTCGATCTCTTTGGTGGGAACCTTGATGTAGGAGCGCACGCGTTTGATGAACTCCGCGTGGTCCATTTTCGTTCGGGCATATCCGATGATCTTAATGTCTTTTGGGAGGAATTTGTTTCGATACTAGGCTTCAAGTCAGTATTCGACGCGGGACTAGGTGGGGAGGTTCAGACTGCTGGGAACCTACAAGGCCGAATAGAGCCGGAAACTGCAACAGTTAGCACCGGGACGGCTGAGCTGCAGAACTGAGGTCTCAACTCACTGTCTTTTTCTTTGCTAGGTCACCGGACGCGCCGAGTACCACGATGACTGTGTCATCTTTGAGCTCTTTGGCACTGGATCACCAAAAGTTAGCTGTGAAGCCGGCATTGCTTTCTTTTCCAATAACGATGAAAGTCAAGCCTCAGAGCACGTTGGACAGTAGTTTAAATGGCCTAAAGGTCTTGTAAAAGGGATGCGTTGCCTGAGAAATAGCTGGTTGCAGCTGGTTGACTCAGAGTGCGTGGAGCTCACAAGCTGCTCCGGAACAGTGCTCGTAAAACCCGGGGAAAGCTTTCCCCACGCTCAGAAATAAAACACAAAGAAACCCATCCACACTCACCTGGGGCTTTGATGGTCCCCATTCTGATTCTGTAACGGCATGTTGCAATTGCGGTGTGTGGTCGGGATCGAAATGGTGGGAGAAGAAAAGAAGGACAAGCTGGAGAGAGCGCTGTCCTGGCGCACACACAAGCCAAACGAGACCCGAGGAGCAAAACCTCGAAGCAGCGAGTCCTCGCGGGCGGTGGTCAATTGAGAGAGCAACAATGCGAGACGATGCCGGTGGAGAGAGGGAAGTCGCGAGAGGTGCGGGAGGGCAGTGGTCGCAGCGAAGCGTTTGAGGTGGTGCTGGTGGGGCTGGCTTGCGGTTAACTCTGCAGATGGTTAAGGCAGGCCTGCAGTCGGGCGTGGCTCTCGGTGCGTCGACTCTTTGTTGCTGGATGAGTGTTCAAAAGGACGAGGGAAGAGAGGGAAATACGATGCAGAGACTGTGCTTGCAGCCAACAGCCTGTGGGTTGCTTGTTCACAGAATGGTTGGAAACGCACACAGTGACGGACTTGCTGAGAAATGATGTCAGATTCTATCACCAACTAGTCAAGTCTCCAGCTGCGCTGTGGTTGGCGATTATCAGTTGACGGCAGAGATCCTTTTATTTGCTTTTTCTCAGAAACCAGGGGATCAACGAGGAAGACCTTTGCTGCTTCGGAATATCTGGAAGCGGCACTGCTGAGGTTTAATACCTCACAGTCTTTGCTCAGCGATGTATATTTATCTCTGCACCTCCATCTTCCTCCTAGCTGCCATACTGCTAACTAACTAATACGACCATGTCCCCAGGGGCAAATGCCACGCTGATACACAAGTGGAGTCCATGAAGTCACATCCATTCGCAACTCCCGGGAAGCTCGCCCTATGTGTCTTCCCCACACGACGAGATCGGCTTTATTTGCTTTTCTCTGCTGTGGATGATTGTCCTCGCTCAGCAGAATCGTGATGATCGCTGGCCTCTGCTTCCAGAATCCTGAGGCGCCCCGGCTTGAGCACGGCAAGGGCTGGGGAGGACGGACAGGGGCCACCTTCGAGTAGCAATTCGGAATACGCCGAGCCCTGGGCCACTCGTCTCAGTTCGACCGTTGGGAGCTAAACTAACTAGCCATTAGTTACATAGTTTCGTTATTAGTGGTGATGCGTTTGGGCCAAGGCATCGCTTCGCAAGAGGCAATCTGACGGACAGTTCCAGGCGGCCGGCTGCTGGAGCTCTCCCCGTCTGCTTGCCAGCAGGTCTTCCGCCAGCCGCCGGCAAGCTGGCGTTGCGGCCTGCGAGATGCATCTCAAACTGGTTTCGTCTCTCATCAACGTCGCACACGGATCCTTACACCGACTCGGCGTCCCAACAGCTCAAAGATCGCTCGTTCGACTCAAAGCCGAGACACACCCCTAACCCATCTGCTCTCACTGGCTGCCTTCCCTCCAAAAACTATTAATAATATATTTAAAATGGGATTGCACGACTCAATTGCCAGGGGTCCCGGCGAACCTGGGCTCGAACCTGGGCTGCCGATGGTCTCCTGATCTTATCTGATTTCTTTGTTCAAAGGGAGAGACAGCATCGAAGCTCAACTTTCAAGACTCCCAACCAAACAATTTCTTTCAATCTGTGCCGTCTTTTCTTTTTCTTTTGCACCATCCACGGTCCGCCAGCCAGGCCAAGCTCCAGTATCGGCATCTCGCCCGAGCCTTCCCAGGCCCAGAGGCCGATGCCGTATCCGTTAACCCCGAACACTCTCACCAACTTTGCAACCCGTTGTGAACCCATCCGATCCTACTTATACGATCATTATTAACCGAATCCGTTTCTCTCGAGAGGTGGTGGACGGACCACTGACCCCGGGCCATGCCTCGGCGGCCAGATCGAGAATGAGCAGGTGACCGGAATACCTGGACTCGATCGTATCCGGTCCTTTCAGATCGTGATCATTCCGAAAGCCGTCTCCCTCAAATGGGTGTTTTTCGCGTTCAATTTCGTACAACTCGCGCATCCTTAACTAGGGGATGCTGCATCCCACAATTAACTTCAAACCGTCTCTGCATTGATCATCTGCAGACTGCTGGTATTATTCAACACAACAAGGTTTGGAAGCTATTCCAGTCCTGCATCCTTTCTTTCATACACGATCTATCTCGCATCCGACGAGCAAGACGGGCGAAACACTCTCCCGTCCCACACGGGACAAAAAAAATCTATTCAGACACACGGTAAGAATATCCCTCCCTCCCAATTGCGATTGGCGCGAATGCAGGAACACCGTGCAACTTGTGGAAACATCGTAGACTTTGCCTGCTGTGCGATCCTGGATCGGGCGTCCGGTTGAGATGCCAAACAGTTTCGATTGCCGACGTAAAAAGGTCCCTGCATCGGTTGGGAAGGAAAGCGGCTCCCGACAAAAATGAAAAAAGAAAAAAAAAAAAAGGATGAGGACCCTTGAGAATTTATGCGTGCAGATCCGATGGACCAAGATCTGACATGCTTGGGACGTGAAAGATGGCGGGACCACACAGTTTGAGGCAGCGATTTTGGTATGACTTGCAGATGAGAGGGAAGTCACATTTTTCTCTATTGATGCCGTTTTGAGCCCTTATTTTCGATGTGTATATACATTAAGAAAGACTTAACGATGGTCCTCTTGTTTCAACATCCCCCTAGCTCTAACCAGCCATAATACGCCGAGCTGATGCGGCGCGGGTATCATTATATAAAACAAAAAAAAGGGGAGCGCAGAACCAGACTTCTTTTTTGCAAGTACAAGAGCATAGATGCACTGCGCCGTGTAACATCCAGCTGCAAAAACCGCCCAGTTTCAGACCTCCGGCTTCGTCTCCTCCCCATTCCCATTCCCACCATTACTCCTCTCAGCTTTCAACCGCTTCTTCTCCTTTTGCTCCTCCAGCCTCTCCCGCCTGGCACGCTCCTGCTCCGCCAGCCCCGTCTTGGTAACCTCGTGCTGCCTGCTCAACTCCGTCTTCTTGATCCCCAGGCTAAACAAGCACCCCAGCACCGCCACGCTGGTGTAGAAGATCCACAGCCGACTCAGCGTGTGCGTGTACTCGGTAAACACAACGCGCTTCTGCTCGTCGTTGAGGCGGTGCAGGTTCTCGATATTCGAGCCGGCAATGGTGCCCAAGAACGCGGGTGCCAGTTCCGGGCCCAGCGCGGCTCTGATCTTGGGCGCCGACTGCTTCATGACGTTTTGGAACACGACGCCGCCGAAGACGAGGGAGATGGAGGTTGATAGTTGACGCATGAATCCGAATGTGGAGGTTGCGGAGGCGACGTCGGATGGTTTCATGGCGGATTGGATCGCGATGAGGGGCGCTTGGAAGTTGGGCCCGATGCCGATGCCTGCGATGAGTTGGTAGATGATGATGCGCGGCCAGGACGGGTACGGTTTGAGGTCGATGAACAGGCCGTATCCGAGCGCGGTGACGACGGTGGCCCCGCGGATGATCCAGAGATAGTGGCCTGTTTTGCGGATGACGACAGCGGAGATGATGGAGACGACGGAGAGGCCAACGACTTGCGGGAGGACGTAGACGCCGCTGAGGATAGGCCCGACGCCGAGGACGGTCTGGAAGTAGATGGGTAGATAGTACGCCCCGGCGATGAAGTTCATGGCTTGCGACCAATTGACCCCGAGAATGAAGACGTTGCTCCAAGATTCGAAAAGCGCGGTGGGCATGATCGGGTATTTGGCGATTTTTCGTTCCACGAACCAGAAGAGGATCAGAACGACGATACCAAAGATGATCAAACAGAGGGTTGTCGCGGAGTCCCAAGGATACGTGATTCCTCCGAATTCCAACCCGAAGAGCAGCATGATAGTACCGCCTATGATTGTAATGGTTCCAAGCCAGTCAATCGCCTTGAGGCCGGCGAGAAGCGGAGTTTTGGGAGATTCGATATTCATCCAGAGGAGTAGAATTAGGAGCGAGACTCCACCGGTAGGAACTAGCCTTTGGTCAGCCTGATGGAAATCCGCTATTTCCAACCAGAGGGCAAAATCATGGACTCACGATTGATATAAAAGCACCATCGCCAGGTGACCTTCTGAGTCAGGGCACCGCCGATTACCGGCCCAAGCGAGCCAGCAATTGCCCAAGTAGCTCCAAACATGGCATAATACATCGGCCGTTCTCTAGACGCGAAAGCTTTAGCAACTTGCCCACGGTTCAGAAGCGTTGGACTGCAGCAAGCAAACAAAAGACAAAACTCTCACCTGGCACTGAACAAATCACTCACGCATATCTGCGCAAGAATAATGATTCCCCCGCCGCCTATCCCTTGCAGCGCTCTACCTACCAAGAACTGGGCAAGCGAATTAGACAGAGCGATGACCAAGCTGCCCACCAGAAACAAGACATTTGCGATCAGGATGACAATTTTGCGCCCCCAGATATCGCTTATCTTTCCCCATAGGGGTAGACAGGCGGCATTGGCAAGGAGATACGACGAGGCCATCCACGTATACGAAGTCTCATTGGCACGAAATTGAGCGGCAATCGTGGGCAGAGCCGTGGAGATAATGGTCTTGAAAATCGAGACGTCAGGATCTTAATTTCGAGACTTGATATACTGTTGGGGAATCCACTCACCATATCCAACGCCGCCAGAAACAGCGCCAACTGGAAAGCATTCGTTAGCCGGATCGATCCTTGTTTTGCCCTTGATGTAACTACATGCTTACACAGAGCGCGCCCATGATTGCTAGCACTTGCTTTCTTGCCATTTTCTCGCTTTGGGATGGCGTCAGCTCCAAGGGGTTATGCTCCTCTTCCGTAGTAGGCATCTCTTTAGGGGCATTCACATTCGAGCTGGCCGAAGAGCGAGAAGGCAGGCACCTCTCATCGTGCAGTGATCCGTCATTCTCTTTCGCATTCTCTGGCTGAGAACCGATGACTTCGGCCGCAGTCTGACTGGAGTCCGTCGATGGGCCATTATGAGATCGTCTATCCAGAGAGTCCGCCATCATTCCAGAGCATGTCGCATGCAACGACGGGTATACCTTGCAGCGCGAGGTTCGGAATTCAGCAGGGTAACGAGAGGGTTAAGCTTTTTTAAATGCTGGTTCCTGGAAGCGCTAGGAGTTGAGCTCAAAGTCGTTGTCTCGAGACTGATATAAAAGGAGATATATTGAGCTGGTCCTAGAATATATATCTCTCGTGAGTCAAATGCGAGATTATAATCAAACATTGAGAAAACGAAGAGCCCGACCTCGAGAACCTGCCAAGTGGGTCATCTCCAAACATTGACAGACGAACTCCGTCAACCATCCCTGCTTCGGTGCAACTAGCTTGTCAGTGATCGGGGCTGGCTGGGCCGCTTTGCCGATGGGGAGATTGCAGTTCGCGAATGGTGGACGAGTGAACAGTTCCTCCCAGGCATCTCCTTCTCATCAAAGAGCGCACTGCACGCGTGTGCTGCTATCCCGCGCAGCCCGGGCGTGTTCCAGGCTTCGGCATTCTCGAATTTTGGCATTCGAAGCCAAGATGAGATAGGCTTCAGGCGAACGGAGATAGAAGCCGAACTGCACGGAGTTAAGACCTGGCGATTTGGGCGGAATTGATTCGAAAGCAATACGAGTTTTTGCTTATAAGATATCGAATCGTCGATTCGTTTGCATGCGATGCCTATCAAGCTGTTATGGATATATATGACTATGGGGGAATACTCAAGATGGACATGTGGAAACAACGACAGGGAAACTTTGGTGTCCCAGATTGACAGCAATGGCCAGAGTATGGAAGAAAGAACCGATGGCAATACAAGGCGTTGAGAAGGCTGAGATATCCCACCGGTAACAACAAAAGTCGCTCCTCGTTGCTTTGACTTGGTGATGTTCCGCTTCTTATCCCAAGGCATCCAAAGCATGACGACTCATGAATGCTCTCCAAATATAATAAGCTTCAAACTGGCGTCTGGGCCAAGGAGGAAAACGACGAGCCAAGTCTGACCGTGAGCCAAATCCGCGACAGAAACTCGCAAGTCTCCTTGGTGATGGCCTTTAGCCTCGTTGCTGCCTGGGGCATATCAAATCGCAGCAAGGGAGACACGAGACATGGACATGTCAATTCCCCCGACACCGACGCCGGCACCATGAGTCCGGCCGATACTCTCGATTGGCGGCGTGTCTGCCTAATTCCTCAGTGCAAGTCCGCGAATCGTGAATGAGATTTGGTTTCATGATGATTGGCATTTGCGCTCTGTTCGTATCCCACTCGCAAGCGGCGAGCCGTCTGGAGGCTGGCCCGCTGGGATATATAATGCGAAGACCCCTCCTTACTTGACAGGAATCCATATATTACAGCTCCAAAGCAAAAAGAAAAATCTTCCCATCAAAGAATCACAATCAAAGCCTTCATTGGCTCTCCCTGAGAATCTCCGCGATCCAAACCGTACCTCCGCCAAACCCACCAACAATGGCCCGCCCCGTCTTCATCAACATGCCCACCAGCGACCTCCCCGCCGCCACCGCTTTCTACGAAGCAATCGGCTTCATCAAACACCCCTTCTTCAGCTCCCCAACCAGCCACGGCATGGTCAACGCCCTCAACCACGACATCGTCGTCATGCTCTCCACCGCTGACCAATTCCAAAAATTCCTCCCTGCCGAGCGAGCCAGCTTGGAGCCCGCCACCCACCGCGCCGCCAAGAACGCGACCATCCACGGCCTGAGCGCCAAAAGCAGACAGGAGGTGGACGAGGCGGTGGAAACGGCCGTGAGGGCGGGTGCGAAGGCGTTCCCGCCGCTGAAATTGGAAGGGTGCGATGACAGTATGATGTATTCGCGGTCCTTTGCCGACCTGGATGGGTATCTGTGGGAGATTGTGTGGTGTGATGAGGGAATGGTGAAGATGGCGCAAGAAGCGTTTGCACAGAAGCTGAAGCAGCTGGAGGAAGAGAAGGGGAGAAGCGGTTGAATGCCGGGGAGAGGGAGAAAAGAAGTGGGAGGATCAAACTGCGAGCAGGGATTCTTGTCTGACTGTGGTGGCATTGTCACTTTGAAATGTGTACTGAGAATCTTCTGAAAATGCGCCGTTCTAAATTCAATTTCACGCTTTTATGCCTCTATCAGGTACCAAGGCTAAACGGATTCATGGGTATTTCGAGGAAAACACAACAGAATCATACACATGCAACGCATATGAAGGAAGTCATGCTATAATAAAAAACGTAAAGTCATGAAATCGTGGCTGCTCCATGCTATTCTCGAAGTTCTATCGTTTCTACAATGACCACATTAGCTTGAAATCAGATGGGGGAGATATCAGAACTAGAACGCATAGGCTTACCTGTCAAGAATTCCTCGAAACTCACAGTTATATATCCATCCCTATCCTCGTCATACTTTTTAAACACATCCGTCATCCTCTTGAGTGTCAAACAGGCCTGAACGAACAGATCAAAACTCATCGCATCCTTTTCCCCCGGCCCAATAGGAGTAGCTCTTCCGCGCCCCTTGGCTTCGAATTTCCTGTACAGCAGATTCACAAACGTCTGGCTCAGCCGGTATCCAAACGAAACCAACGCCTTGCCAAACTCTGGTAAACTAATGCGGCCGCTGCGATCCTCATCGAAGCGGTCGAATAAATCCCTCCACGCGGCCAGAAAGCGCCATAGGGCGACGAATTCGTCAAACGTTACGCGCCCATTGCCATCTCTGTCGAACATGCGGATCATCATCTTTACCGTTACGGGATCAAATGAAGTGTAGTCTCCATTAACCAGCGCCGAGCCTAGCTCAGGTTCAGATAGAGAGCCTGTATTAGAGGCGTTGGCGGCGCGGAACAGAGGAAACAGATCTTGCGGATTATCTGAAAGGGGCATTCCTGGTTTGTGTGCGATTTGGGGTGTCCGCGGAGGCAAGGAGGAGACGGGAGGACGGTTCTGTGTCGGGTGCGCGGGTCGTGGTCCGTGGCCGTAGCTCTGGGGAGGAGGCGAATATATTCGATTGTTGAAGTTTGGATTCGCATGCCCCGTTGCGGGTGGATAGGTTGGCGCGGACTGGTGCCGGGGTGGAGGGTTTGTATACGCACGCGGGGGATGTCCGCCTTTCGGGGGCGGTGGTGGTTGACTCTGTGAATGGTTTGGCTGCTGCGATGCTTGTAACTGCCCTAGCATTTGAGCGACCTGTTTTCGAAAGTCATTAGCCTCGACGATCAGGGCAGGAGATTGTATCACTACAGCCGAAAATTATCAATGACATACCTGCTCTGGCTCTGCATGCCTAAGCTCAACGCCCTTTAGCCTCTTCCTGAAAAGTGACGCGCACGGGGAATGGACTTACGCTGGCAGCGCATCCGGGTTGAATGAGCTATTGTATGCCATGGTAGCTCAATTGGGAGTATTGAGGACTTGAGGATCCGGAAGAGGGGTTGAACTTGAGGCGAGGGGGAACGGAGCAAGGCCAGCTGTCAACGTTCGCTGATAAAACGTGCTCTCAAATCCAGATGCCAGCCAAAATCCATAAACCATATAGTAGCTACAGACGTCAAATGCTAATAGTTGTTGTCCCTTGCCGTTCTGTCAACGGCGGTCCCTTTGCTCACTCCGAAACCGCCTTCACGCGGCTCAAAGACAGCCTCCGCGGCGCCAAGAATGGCGTGTGCCAAGCCTGGTCACACGTTAGTCTTGGCGTCCGTTTAAGCACTAGCCTGTTGCTGCTCGAACAGCAATGGTAACCCTGTGACTAAGCGCCAAATTAGCTAAGCGGCTAGGTACTTCGCTTCGTCCCGTCGAGTGACTCTGGAGGTGCATTCCTTACCGCCACGAGGATGTCTGGAGTGATGGTGCCTCGATAGCTAGTAGGTTCATAGTCTTGGTGGCTGGTTTCCATGCGACTAGTTTATCCTCTGTTGAAAGTCGTATTGCTACTCAGGTTAATTCTGAGAGAGAAACATGGAAGACAACTCCCATCAGATATCAACCCATTCGGTTTCGGCCCTTAGCTCCTGGAGGCGCCACTTCCCGGCTGGAGACGTATGGGTGTTTGGATATGGGTGCGTGAACGTTTCCATCCTTTCTCAATGTCGCATTTAGGCTTTCCTGCATGTCCTGTTCCCTCTCCCCGTCCCCTGGAGCATCTTGCAAGAGCACGACTAATGGAGTGAGAAACAGGAGTTTGATATGGAAACCGCCTCCGCATTATGGTATGTTTTGATGCGCATGAGAAGACGCTTGGACTCCAAGCCAAAAAGGGATCAAGACACGTCTCTGCAAAGTGCATTCGCTTCCTTGTACTCCGTATCTTTCGGCTCGAAAATACGCATTTCAGCCCTGGTCTCATTTCGTAGCCAACCAGAGCCCGTGGACTTGATTTCTGAAAACAACATGCAATGAAGCACTCTCTTGTGGTCTCGTGGCCTCAACCGCAGCTAATAAATTGGATTTCAGACCAGCGTGTCCCCGGCTACATCAAAGGCTATGTCCGTCGGTTCTGGCAGGTATGTCCTGTATCAACCGCCATCACCCTCCCCACGCTGTCAGCATGAAGCCAGTGTCGTTTCCGAGGAAAAATGGGAGCTAATCTTATTACCACGCGTAATTTTCCTGTCTCCAGGCAAGGTGCGCTCTCCCTGGGTTTTGGAAGTTCGAGGCGACCTTTCCTCGCATCCCTCAGCCGTGTTCCGTTTTGTTGAAATACCGTCGGATTCCGGGCCATGTCACCCGTTAATAGGCGTTTCGTCCCTCATCAACATGGCTTGGCTGGGTATTGCGCGCCATCCAGTGCTAATTTGTAATATCCAGTGCGGATCATCGTGGTACCCCTGAGTCGAACGGCCGTGTTGTCACTGTCATTGAGCGCTCCTTTTGGGAGACTTTGTCAGATCCTGTTAGTCACACCTTTTGATTTTTTTTCTTCCTTGTTGTTCTATGCAATGTCCAAAAGAATCCATTCAAAAAATTTGAACTCCCAAGGAGCACTTCCCCATAACACATCCACTTACCTTAGCTATCCCTCTTAGCATCAAGATGTAGAGCCAGAATCCAACGAATCTCTCGTCTGGGGCGCAGCCTACCACATCCCCGCCTCCCACGCCGAAGAGGTAAACGCCTACCTCGACGACCGTGAAATCAACGGGTATAGCGTCCATTACACGCCCTTTCATCCACACGTTACTCCAGCCGGCAGCGCGGAGCCGAACGCGCCCAATCCTGCAAACGCATCATCACCATTCCTCTGCATGGTCTACATCGGTCTGCCGACCAATTCCCAATTCTTGCGTAACCCAGCTGATCGCGACCCGGCTTCCGTGGCGACGGTGATCTTTCGGAGCCGTGGCCAGAGCGGGGAGAATAAAGAGTACCTGTATCTTCTAGAGAAGGCACTCGAGGGTATCGGGCTTGGATATGCAGATGCTCATGTTACGGATTTGGTGAAGAGGGTCAGGGCGCTGGAGGGGGTTCGAGAGGGTAGGAAGAGTCAGAGCGAGATTGAGGTAGAGAGACTTGCTATTCCAGCCGAGGAATATCGGGAAGATGAAGCGCTGGAAGAGGTGGATGAGCCCATGAGGCGAAAACCTTGAGAGGATGCTGTGCTGTTGCGGAGGTTTAAACAGATATCCGTGTCGTTTTGAATAGGCGTGCCACTACATAGACTCGCATAGAATTGCATAGATATTTCGAGGCCTTGTCTTCAAAGTAAGGTAGTCGCATTGCATATAAGATAGACAATAACGTGGGCATCTGGGAAGAATCGACGACCAAGAAAGCAATTCATCGCTCATCACTCATCGCGTACATGCATACATACACCAATGGAGCAAAAAGAAAAGTAAATTGCAACAAAACCGCGAACCCTAGGACACGACAAGATTGCGGGGTTGTAACTTTTCCAGAAAACAAGACAAGGTAGGGCGAGCAGAAGGACGATTCATGCCCAAGATCGGCCGTCACGATTATAAGGTCATTCCAAGATTGCCAGGCTACCAAATTTGAGGGTAAAAGTTAGGAGGAAACAGAGGATAAAAGATTTCAAGGGAGTGTGTTCGAATGGGAAGTGGTTCAAGGAAAGATAGCCTGCAAGTCAGTCACTTCAAGTAAGAAAAAAAGAAAGAGAAAAATAACGTAATCGTTAGTTTAAGAGAACATCAGGGTCCATGCTATCCCAGTGCTGCCTACATTTCGTACATTCCCCCCTCGGTGTCAGTTCAGAAGTAAAAGGACATAAAAAGTGTGGTCAAGGTTCATGATGTGCAGATAGGACTCGGAGAAAGTGAGAAGTAGGATGCCACTCGGCGTCTCATCATCCAACTGTTTTTTAAGCACCAGATCCGCCCTGGTTCTGGTTCCAGTTTTGCTGATAGCCACCCCAACCTCCTAGCATAAGCGAAAAGTAAGAGTTAGCTTTTGCTGGTCGCAACCTAAATAGCACCTAAAGGAAACGAGATGGCACATACCACCATTTCCGCCCTGACGCTGTTCGTAGCCGCCTCCGTTGTTGCCACCTGTATGAAACGCGTCAATTAATGATGTAGGGGGGATATTGAAGGAACCAGAAGGAAATCTCACCATAGCCTCCGCGGTTGTAGCCACCTTGCCCGCCACCTTCGAAACGGTTGTAGTTGCTACGGCTGAAGCCTTCACTGCGTTGACCAGGCTGGCGGTCTGCGGCCTTGTCGACGCGAATCATGCGGCCATCGAATCTGCAATGACGAAGTTTTGTTTTAATCATGTACGAGCATAGGGCTATGACAAGCAAGCTGGATGCTACTTTTTCAGCCAAAGGAAGTGAAATGCACAACGTACTCCTGGTTGCTCATTGCGTTCATCGCAGCGTCTGCCTCAGCTTCGCTGGCGAAACGAACAAATCCAAAGCCACGGCTGCGGTTGGTATCGCGATCCTTCACAACGATCTATTTCAGTTTAGAATGAGATGCTCAAAATCGCCTTCACCGCTTCGAATTGCACGAGCAGCCCAGGATCATAAAATTAACTGACAGCCTCCTCGATGGTTCCATATTTAGAGAAGCCCTCGCGCAGAGTCTCATCGGTGGTGTGCCATGCTAGGCCTCTGGATTGTCAGGTCAGTCACCAAGCAGGCGCAGCCGGAAGCCGAAAACAAAATTGACAGACTAACCCAATGAATAATTTGGACATGATGACAGTAAATTAAAAGTAGAGTCGATTATTCGAATTGAAAGAGCTGATGGAAATATCTTGACGGGAGATGGAGGATGTTAGCTTGGAGTTGAAAAAGATAAATTTAGAGAGTGGGAAGGTTGAGAGGGCACTAAAACAGCGGCTCGTCTGTGATTACAGTGCTTGCAGGCCACAGGCATGAATGTTTCACCTATAACTAAGCAAAACAGCGTCGGCGCAGACAATGGAAAGCTCCACGCAACAGTCTCTGGCCTTGCAGGAGGGAACCAGTTGTGGGGGAACAGCCGGTCAGAAAGCAAACAACGCCTCCAGAGTGGGGGAGAGAAGATGGCGAAAGGAATCAACGGATCTAACTTTTTGAGCGGAGGAGCGCTTCAGTATATGTATGTACGCCGCCTGTGTGTCTGATGGGCGTTGACGAGGAGTCACAAGGCAAATGGGAGTCAGGGAGCAGAGAACGAGGGAGTCGGTTGTCTGAAGGAGGGGTCAGCAGATGGTGGGAGAAAAAGATCCTTCGCCCAACGGAAAAAAAGGGATCGAGGAGGAAAAAGGAAGCAAAAATGGGAACTAACGAGCTAAACGAGCAAAAATATTTTCGACTGCAAAAGTTGAAACGTCTTGAAGGAATTTTCACCACGCAACAAAGGGTTGATTCAGAGAGCGGAAAGCAACATGAAATGCAATCCCACCAGCAGAAAATCTGCTTCGAATATCCGCAAGTGGATGCCCTGTCCGCTATTACACATTCTACGCGACTATGCTCACACTATCCTAGCCTTTCTGGCCCCCGCAGCCCGTTGATGGGAAGAGTCGGCGAGTGAAAGGAGACTGCGTGGCGCTAAGCTGCTGGTGTCGACAAACCTCAGGATATTTTCCCAATTTCTCCACTGGACGGAGAGCCCATTAGCTGGTGCGTTAATTAGTTCGCAGCAAGGAAGGGCTAAGCCAGTCAAATCGCAGCGCTGGGTTGGCTCAAGAGCCGGCATGCTGTGGCATCACACAGAACTGGTAAAGTCTGTTTGTTGCAACGCCGCGATGGAGGACAGACGGCCGGGATCAGGGTCTGGACACTGACGATCAACGGTGTGAGATTAGCTTTGCCAGCCAAAACTGGCAATGCAGCCATGGCGGCTTTTCTCCGTCGCTGTTTGGGCCAGAAGGCGTGATTCATGCATTCCAACGGACTGGAAAGGTTTGGCTTCACAATGGTTCCGTGGTTCGTTCACCCCGAGGTTCCGGCTCATCGAAGTTTCAGAGGTTGCTCGGGCTCCAGAGAGACCCTTCACTAGGAGACATATACATATATACGGAGTAACCAGCTGTCGAACGGCGTTGAACTGGAGTTTCCCATGTTTTGAACAGATTCGGCCATGCCTACACCTTCAATAGAATCCTCTCAAGTTGGCGTCGTCGCCAGACTCACAGACACTCTGACATGTGCTCTTGTACGGGCTTTCATGCCGTTCCGGATCCCTAGGGGGTTTCTCTCGGAGCTCCTTCGTTGACATGTATTCCTGCTTGTTTGGTGTAACCCGCTAACTATGGCGATCACGGTCAGTGCTTTGAAGCTTGGTGGTCTGTGCAGTTCATCGAGAATCGACGATGGCTTGATAAGGAGCAGATGGCGGGTCCACCTCTGTTTAACTTACGAATCTCGCCCACTGGGTGGATCCCCGGAGATCAGAGATTTGATCGGGTCGTTACCCTGGTTTCAGGATACATAAACATCCAAGCATGCGCAGGACGTCTTGCTATGCCTGTAGGGCAATCAACACTCAATGCTTGCCAGCAGCCATTTCAATTCGCTCTTCTGAACTCTCCCTTTGCATGCGAGTACCTGTGGTCGATGCTCTGTCCGCTAACCAGCGATGCGAGGACATCCTCTCAGTGCAATGGGTCGTCAACACGCGGGTTTGTGCCTCCCGGAACAGATCCCCCGTTCACATTGGATCATCACCCGTAATCGATAGCAAGCGTGAGCTCTAGATCGGCGATGTTCTCTATCGAGGTCGTTTCCGGAGGTTGATAGAATGTGAAGCCTTCTCTGAGGTCGTGCGCTGTTGGCGCGTGACTTGCCCTTTCCGGAAAGAGGAACCGTCACCTCGAGTCTTGCTGTGAATCGCAACGACTCGTGAAAGCCCCGTCTCGTCGACGGAACTACGCCCTGGATGCTGCGCTCTAGTTGCGCTTTTACTCTTGGAAGCCGAGCCGGTGGAGCTGTTTCCGACCAAGTAACGGCAATTAGCGGATATGGGGCACCACGACCTCGCTGTGATGCAACGAGATCGTGTGGTTGAATGGCTTTTACAAGTCAATCCTTCTGACGGGACTCCCATTGAGTCTGGTGTTCCAATGGGCGGTGGCCATATCACAGAATACCAGGGTAATTGCAGCTCTGCTGTACCAGGGGACGCCAATACGATACCTTGTGGTCAAAGAGGTTAGGTCTTGCTTGCAGTCGTTTCTGGTCTTTTCACCTGACCCTTCATTCATAGGAATCGGTGGCCCGATTGAGTTCATGGAACTCCCCAGGAAATCAGATTTGAAAGTAAGCGATATCAAGTGTTTTGGCTGCGGCTATCAGCACAACTCCCACCCTAATCCATTTTCAAACCGCTCAAATGAACCTTTTCACGCTAATATATTTTCTATATCTCAGCATCCCACTTATCTAAACCCGGGTGTAACTCAGCCCAACCCCACTAGAATGCCTTTTAGCAATATCGACAACGACGCACAACCCGCGACAAGTGCATTGTACGAGAAACAGCCAAGAAGGAAGACGCGGAAAGATCGATATGACCCAAAAGAGGCCTCTAGGAACCGAGATCAGTCAAAAGTTGCAAGAAACGAAAATAAGAAATTTCGAAATACTAAAAGGGTGAAGCGAAAACATGGGAAAAGGCTCCTTGAGGATCAATTTGTTGCCCCCAATGTGTCTCAGAAACGGCTTACAGTACGACGCACGCCCCGGAACGATAGTAGAAAGTACTGACTATAATTGCTAAAAGCTTAGCTCTAATTTTGATGTGGGCATGTTTGCGCGTGGGCGTGCCTCTTCGCCTGTAAGGCGATGCGAAAGTAAGAAACTCCATTTGAAGGATCTAGATACCCACGACGCTACTGACCTAGTTATCGTACAAAGTTCCGGACCTCACTTTCTCGGAAATGAAATTCTTATCCCATACTGCAAAGCAAAATCAAACTATTACTCCAACCGACGTCAACAAAGACAGGGCGGTAAATAGACCCCCGATCCTCGAAATTTCAGAATACTTTGCTCGTCCACAATTACCAAAGGAGCCGGCAAAAAGCTGCGCTTCGTCAACTTCGCGCTCTAAAGTTAATCCTCAAAAATCTATGGAGGAGTCGATTTCTATAAACCAACCTCCCAATAATGCTGTAATTGCACCCTTAGATTCATCTCCACGTTTGCAAGTGGCGCACCGGCATAGCGGAAAACGAACCAGTCGGTCGACAACATACTACTCCTGGTCTGAGAGTAACTCCGATGAAAACTCGGGGTTTGAAAATCGGGCTGGTGGGAATGCACCTCACCCGCCTCCGCCCCATAAACCAGTACCGATGAAATCAGAGAACCAAGCACAATTACAGCGTTTGGTGGATGATTTTGAATACGATCCCCTTGCCATATCAAAGGCATACGACATGGTTTTTAAAAATGCCTATTTAGGCCAAGCATGCGAATCTACCGCGTCATCCAAAGTCGTCTATAGCCTAGAGGATTTGAAAGAACTCGCAAATCAGCTATTTGCGTCCACCCCAGGATTACGACAATGGGCCACATGTCCTTTAGACGGAGTCGAGCAGCAATACGGCAGTACCAGCCATTGCGGAAGTATGAGAGAGAATGCTTGCAGTGCCTATATAGAGCCCGCAACTCAACAAAGCCAAAGTTGGAAACTCGAATTGCCTTATTTAGAAGATAAATCTAAAGCGCGGAGCCAGCCTCAAGTTTCGGAGAGAATAGAACAGGAACACCACTTATTAAATGGATATTTTGAAAACCGTCCTTCTCATGCCCATGGGATTGATCGCAAATATCTTCCCGGGAACGTTGAGAGCATACTTGGTGGCCCTGAGGCTCCCTCGCCTTTATCTACAGGCACAACCCGGAATCTAACAAACCCTTTTACCTTTACCCGATCTCGCCTTGAAGGGACTACAACGCGAGAAAGTTTATACCAGATGAATTTCCAGGAACCTGGGAAAATGTTTGGCCAGCGATGTACGGATATATTGAATGGGAATCCTGGTCCATCAACACCAATAAGACCCAGGTTATTCAATATTTCTAATGCGAATTTAGAGACATTATTACCTTCGGATGCAAGGGAGTGGAGTGAAGAGTTAATGAATGAGGAGGGCGATCAGAAAACAAACGATCTCGAGCACCTTGAGGAACCTTGCGCGGCCAGACCAAGTCTGTACATGTATCGACATTCTAATCTAAACCCTGACGATGAACCGCAGAAGTCTACGACTCACAGGGATGGCAATCCCCCGCCCTTTTTCCTGCCCTTTGACACAACGCTTCAACCCCTTCAACGAAACTCCAGCAACATAGCTTCATTGGCCGGTTTATCTTCGTTTTGGCGTCCAAATAAGTTATATTGAGGTATAGTGTTCCATAAATTTGGAATCTCGTCCGTCGCAGAGCTGTTTTGGGAAGCCCACATGCTCGCCTGTAATGGACTTTAGTCAAGATAGTATTGTTTATCTTGTGTTAGCCACGTTTGGAGTATCATGGATGCAACATTCAATGTACATTTTGACGGTTTGGGATCCGAATAACTACCAATCGACGATGAAGGCGCAGTGCTAGACACGTCAGAGGTCATTCACTGTAATCCTTATCCAGACCAGCAGGAATACGAGTGGTGAAGTCTGTTCATCAATGTTGCTGGCCTGTTGAGTTAGGCAGCATCTTTTCTCTCTTAGCAAACACCGTTGCGCCAGCACTTTCCAACAACATCTCCTCGTCTCGACTACAACGTTCTTTCAAGCAGCAAAACACACTTTGCACTATTCCAAGAGCAGATACACTAATTATAAACGAGTTTGCCTGCTGGGATAACTAAGCAAAAGGGAAGACACTCTAAACGGCCGTATCTATTTTTTGTTTATAGATCCTCGTCAGCGCATACGTACACTTGACCCCCTCCAGTTTTGTTAATTTGAGCATTTAAAAACAATGGGTAATTCCTTGTTGAAGGAGAATATGGTTTCCTCACAGTCGTTGACAAGGGAAAAACATGGCGTCAATTGTTAAGCACTACTTTCTCAAAGCATCTCAAGTAGTAGGGTATTCCAAGCTCTACAACTTCAGTCTTTGGTTTATCTTTGCTGGTGCGCTTCTGGGATTTGCGCTTGCACGTCTACAGTATCTCCATGCCGGCACTTACGCAAAAGGAGCCGTTCCAGGGGAATGGTATTACGCGCATGCCGGTCGGGATCGGGTCGGGATCTTCCTCCATCTCGGAACCATATTGCCCTGTGCGATTCTCGTGGTCTTCCAATTCGTCCCCAGAATTCGACAACGATGCGTCATCTTCCATCGCACCAATGGCTACATAGTCATCTTCCTCCTCCTGGCGTCGAACGCCGGCGCACTGATGATCATGGACCATGCGTTTGGTGGTGGAATGGACGTTCAGACGTGGGTGGTCACCCTCGTCGTTGCATGCACACTCAGCGTCGGCATGGCGTGGTGGAACATTCGGCGGTTGCAAATCGAGCAGCATCGTGCGTGGATGTTGCGAACCATGTTTTACATGGGATGCATCATCACCACGAGGCTTATCCTGGTGATTCTGGCGGTTGCCGTCACCCGTTCATCGTCCCCGAGATACGGCGTTTGGCCCTGTGGGAAAATCCGCTTTACGTATCAGCAGCAGCACGTTTCCGACGATGTGGACGCGCTCTTGAAACAGCGATATCCCGATTGCGCGTTTACGACTGCCGCGAATTTGAGCTCAACCTTTACGCCTATCAGTGCGAGTCTGTTCGCAGAAGACCCTGCGCGGAACGGTGTCGCGTTTAATTTGAGCTTTGGTGCTGCGGCGTGGGTAGCGTTCTTCCTGCATCTTGTTGGGGTGGAAGTTTACCTTCGTCTTACGCCGAGGGAAGCTGAGCGGTTGCGGATGGTGAGTTATGAAAGGCAGTTTGCGGCTGGGTATAAGAATCCGGGGAGTGCGGGCTTGGTGGTTGAGAGATGGGGAGATGCGAAAGCTTGGGGTGGGCAGGGCCGGTTGCCGTTGGAGGACAGCCCGTTTGCACGGTAGAAAGAGAGCAGTTTTGAGATGGATGCCTGTTGGCCTGACAAATGTTCTTGAATTCCTGTAAGGCGGAGGATGCTTGATGTAGTTATTCGGCTAGATAGTTAACAAACTATCAAATTTTGATTCTGACTGGATCGAATATGGCGGCTAAACTGACTCCAATCAGGAGGTTTTGACCTGCAGAGAAGAAGTTCAGATTGTTTGAAACTCGGACATGGCAGTCACTCGGACGACTTCAAGTTCCCATGGCGCGCTACTTCATAATCGGCACTCTAGCCTCGTTATTGCTTCGACCCTCTACCAGGCCTAGTACCCTACAATCTTACTCTTGGAATCGGATACTTGGCTTTGGTTTGCTTCGACGCGATAACTTCACAACAACGTCGCCCGAATTCCATATCAAATACGACTGGATCGATGGTGCGGAGTCGCTCGAAGATTACGCTCCCGGGGGCTATCATCCTGTCATGATCGACGATGTCCTCAACAATAGATATCGCATTGTGGACAAGCTTGGGTTCGGCGGTTACTCGACTGTTTGGCTTGCCCATGACACCAAAGCAAACCGCTATGTCGCTGTGAAAGTTGGCATTGCGGACCCAGATATGCTTCAGCATGAAACAAAGATACTCCGTGCTCTTTCTGCTCCACTACCTTCTTCTGCGTCCAAATATCAACACACAGGGCGCAGTTCAGTTCGTTGCCTTCTTGATGAATTCCAGGTGCACGGGCCAAATGGGACGCATACATGCTACACCACAATACCTGCACGGTGCAATCTCTAAGAGGTTTCCTACAGTTGCCTGTTTCCTCTCGAAGTCGCGCGGGCCTTGTGTGGTGGCATCATGCTGGCGCTTGCTTATATGCATTCAAAAGGCTATGCTCATGGTGGTTAGTAAGGGTAGTAACCAACATGCACTGCTTGAAAATGTCTAGCTAACATTTGAGATTATTCCTTTTAGACATTCACCTCCAGAATATTCTGGTGAAGCTCCCGTCAGGATTTGATGAGCTTTCAATTGAGCAGTTATATGAGAAATACGGCAGGCCAGAGAAGGTCAGCATTACCCGGCGGGACAGGGAACCACTTCCACCCAATGTCCCACCAAAAGCAGTATTGTCACTCTATCTTGGCAAGATAGCAAACAAATTTAATCTGGCTGATGTACAAGTCCTCCTTGGTGACTTTGGAGAGGCATTTGCTCCAGCATTGAGTTCTCGTGCTGCAAAAGACTGCAACATCCCACTAGCTTACCAGCCACCAGAGGTACAATTTGAGCCTCAGACCCAGCTCACATTTTCTGCAGACATCTGGAGTCTAGCCACAGCAATATGGGAGATTATTGGCATGAAAGCCATTTTCAGCACTGACTGGGTAACAGAGGATGAAATGATTGCTCAGCATGTTGATGAGCTGGGGCCAATGCCGAGGAACTGGTGGAATCGCTGGGAGAAACGGGCCCAGTTTTTTGATGAGAAGGGATGTCCGATACCTGGTCGCCAAGTGTGGCCTCCAATTGATCAAGCATTTGAGGAATGGGTCCAGAAATATCGTCGGGATGATGGAATGGGGGAGTTTGGCAAGGAGGAAACTGCCGCTCTTTTAGCCCTCATGCGAGGCATGCTTGCCTACCGGCTGGAGGATCGACCAACTGTGGACCAGGTCCTGGAATCAGAGTGGATGGTTAGGTGGGTGATGCCTGATTTCGAGCGGAGTTTACAAGCACGGGAGTAGCCGCCATGGGCGGAATAATAAGTTGCTGTGAGAATAGTACGGTTGCTGGTTGGTCGCTGATCGTGGCTTACTGAAGGATAAAATAGACGGTTGCTCTAGTATCCCGAGGTGTGCGGCGCGAGAAGTAGATATCTAAATTCAAGTCTTCTCATCGGAATCCTCTTCATTTTCATCACCATTACCATCAAGCCGCATCAGATCACCATCCGACTCATCTTCACCTTCATGCTTAACCCCATCCTCGTCTGCGCTTGACGACGACATTGACAAAGCCTCCGCTCTAAACGACGGTCCCTGAGGACGAATGCACATTAGCCCGTGCCATTGTGTTGAAAACTGTAGTCATCAAGCCCAATTGATCTATAATTTCAGGCGCCAAATGTGGTTTTTGTACAATTAGTTATATTGGTAGAGATCATTGTGATAGCATATATTATAACCATAAATACCAGTTAAACAAATATCTGTTTGTGCCCGCAGATTGGACATTTTCCCCGTACCACCTCCTTATTTGACCCCTTGAACACTCTCCGATCACAGTTTTTACACCTGTGCGAGAAATGATACCAAGACTTTGTGTTTATTGGGCGTCGCAGATTTTCCAGATTCCTCTCACTCTCTTCAATCTTTTTCTCAAGGCCAGTGCGGGCTTGTTTAAGCTCGTCTAGCCATTTGGCATCCTCTGACGATACGAGTCACCAGTATTAGCGATGCGGACTGGCAAGCAAAGAGTGCACCTTACTTCATTTCTCATAGGGAAAGGTTCCGACTTACTTTCTTTCAGAGCTCGTTCGAAGTCCTGCTTTACCATATCAAGCTCCTGTTTGTGGTCTGCAGCCATCTTTTCCAGTCTGGCAGTGATGGACTTCCCGGCAGCGGTGTCGATGAGGTCTTTCTTTTCAATTGCCATCTCACGTTGGATCTTCAACGTAACCGGGTGCTTTTCGAGCAATGCGTCCACCAACGCGAGTGCACCTGCGTGGGTGCCGTCATACCTCCTCACTAAGGCGCCGTATTTCTTCATGTCTCCCCAGAAAGTGGCTTCTGCGAGGAGATCTTTCTCGCGAGTGCTGCCTTCTGCCTCGGTGACTTTATCCCACATGGTGGTTGCGAGAATAACGTGGGACAGGATGCGCATGCCGCATAAGGAGCGGAATAGTTCCAAGTTTTTATACGAGGAGCCGGACATGCGGTTGTCAGAGATTCGATGAAGATAGATCATTCCCGTCAACTTTGTGTTTTCGTCATAGGACGCTTTCAACCAGGACGCTATAAGAGTCAAGATTTCTGTGTCACTGCGGGTGGTATCGTCGAAACCGGGCGTGTCAACGAGAGTGACGGTGATGTCCCCGATTTTGACTTGGACTTGTTCGATTTCCGAAGTCACTGGGGTGAGAGCGTTCTGTTCAGCTCAGTGCTCACAAAAATATTGCCTCAGGATCGAAAGCTGGTCAATACTGACTGGAGTGTAGATTGTGCCCAACTCTCATATTGGCACCAGTAAGCTTGTTGATAAACGAGGTTTTGCCTGTGCCAGTCATCCCAAACAGCGCAATGACCGATTCGTTAGAAGGGGGTGAAGAGCCGGGAGTGAATTTGGCTGTCTTGTGAGATCTGGATGTTCGTTTGGAAAGGCTGTGGGTAGAACTTTTGCGGACATTGCTGCGAGGTGTTGCGGGTTTCACCTCAGGAGTTTTAATCCGTTCCACGCTCTCGCCTTCTTTCTCCAAAGGGTGCGAAGTAACTGGAGTTGGAGAGTGGAAAAAGGCTGTCTCTCTCAATCCGGCGTCAGGGTCAAATGGCTCCCGAAGGACAGAGCCGGGAGCGTCGGGCGGAGAAGAGCCAGCAAGCTCGTAGATTGCACAAGAAGCTTCATGATGAGGTGGATGCTGGCTATTTTGACTGTCATCTGGAAAGTGGCCCGGGATTTCAGGGTCTTCTGGCCGTGAGCTCTCCTCCGGGCTGCTATTTGGCCACAAGGGAATCCAGGAAAACATTCCGTAGGTTTGTGATCGGGGGCAAGTAGCTGTAATATCTTTTTTCAGCTAATGTTCATCGCTCCTACTGTCATTCGGATAAGGGACAGCAACGGTCATATCCTTGGCCAAAAAATCACCTTCAACAAGGCTTGGGTGAAAACGGACAGAATAGAGCCCCGCGCAGCTATTTATGCAAGGCTGCGGAGTAGTTACCCGATCCGCCGTAAGGCTACGGAGGTTGTCGAACATCACTGAAGAGGAGGCCACCAGCTCGGCCTGGGTGGCTCGCCGCCAGTCAAGGGCGGATTTGCAGCTTCAATTTTTCTGAGCCGTCTATTGTCTTTGGCACAGAGTAACCAAACAAGCGAGGTATTGCCATTCTTTTGGCATATCAGTTAATTAGCAAGCTCCTTGGAATTTGGGCTGAAGCATCGCATCGAACAGTGCTGAGGGACTCCAGGGATAAAACCGGGGTCGATTGTGGTGCCAACGGCCCGTCGTCCAGAGTGGTGGGATTGGCACATAAAAGTGCCTGTATTCTCTCTGTAGCAGCGGTCCCAAACCAGGTCTTTTCTCATTTCCTGCAATGTTCTTCTTTTGAGCATGCCGGCGATGAAGAATGTAGGTATCAATGTTGTTTAACCACAGATTACAACCACGCCACTAATCGCTCTAAATTGCTTTGAACCAACCAGCGCCTTTAGATTCATTACATAAGCTCATATTTGCACTAAGCATGGTGCAATGCTGATCAAAACGCTGCTACAGTTATCATCCCGCCGCAATATTCGAGTCATCCTCTAATTCTATCCTCTATTGCTTTCCGCAGGGATCTTGGATTTCCTTGAGCACGGGACCTCGGTCTACCAGACTCCAGAGTCCAGACTGCGCACTAACTAGTTACAAGGTCCTCCCTAGTTAACAAGTTACAGGGTAACGAGCCTTGAGGTGAATCATCGCTGGAGACGAAGGAGTCCACCGCCACCATGCCCGGCTAACAACTTGACCGTCGGGCTCCCAACCAGGTTAGCCAGTCTTGGGGATGCGCAGTCAGACAGGAATAAAGAGACCGCGGCGCGCTCGCTTCTGTCAACTCAGGAACTGCACAGATTGACAGCCTGGCGACAGTCAGTACCGTCAGGTTTTATCAAGTCCATCTAATTGACTGGCAGAGCCATTGAGTGTCCATGATGGAGGTCCTACCGCAGCTTGTGCCACGGGCCCTGATCCAAATGAGCCCGGCTGAGCTTCACGATTACTACCGCACGATCACAGAGAACGTTACGATTGAGCAGCAAGAACGAATCGTCGCTCATATCATTACGCAAGTCCACGATGCTGCGATTCCGCCGTCAATCTTCGGCGTTTGGCTGTCTTTGATCCTACATCGTTCCCCGCACCTGCTAAAGCCCGTGCTTTTGGATCCGAAGTCGCAATATATTCGCAAGGCCGGCCTGAAACGCTTGTCTCGAGCTTTCCGCAAGCCGTATTGGAAGAGAGAAGCCTGGGATGCAGTTGGCGGTGCGGCGGGCTTGTTCGAGATCTTCCAGACTGTGGGTTCTGCCCAGGTCAAGTCGCTGGCGAGGATAGTTGGGGAGGGAATGTCACAAAAGACTGCTTATGCGCAAGAGGTCGATAAGCTGGTTCAGGCCTTGTTGTTCGACCCCTCAATCTTCCAAGAGGGCACGCAGCTCCATCGAAGTCCCAGACGGCTCCCATTCGGCGATGTACACCCGCTCCTTCAAGCGTGCAGCGAGTCCTTCCTTCTGGAAGTGTCCGCGTATGACTCGCCTTCGCCGTTACTGAGCTTCTTCAAAGTACTTGCAAAATGTCGACCGAATCTTCTCCGGCAGATAGCCACCGGAGCGGTGACAGTGGATGCGTCGACTCGGCTGGAGTTACTGAAACGTCTCCCGACAGAGCTTTTCTTGTCATTTGAGCCGTATCCTATGCAGCCGATTTCCAGTTTGCAGGTCTCCGAATTTGCAACCCCGGGGTTATGCTTTTGTTTACACTTGATTCACTCCCTTCGCACCGAACCCATTGAGGAAAGCAAGTTGTCGAATGAGTTGATTTTAAACTGGGTTGTGCGTTCCATATCCGATGCTCGTGACAAGGGAACTCCCTTTAGTGATATTTTGACATTACTCCGGACGGCCGCAGACCTAACCCCAACTCGAAGTAAAAGATTGGTTCCATTTTCACATCCATTCTTTGCGCTACTAGCCCAGTTATGGGCCTTGTCAGCCGAACAAAGCCCTGGTCATGTGGATAACCATCTCCTCGACCGCCCTTCTCGACCTAATAGCAGTGACAATGAAAGCTTGCAGAGTCTCATTATACATTTGATTCAAGCCCTTCCACATGACGCAATCACTCCCTCTTCTATTACAACTCCCGACTCGCCGCTGATGACATTATTCCGCCATCTGGATAGTGCCATTCATAAACTAAAACTCACAAAACTCTTCTCTCTCTATGCTCCTGGTATTCAGATCGACTTGGATGCTTCCCCTGCTTCTGCAGAACAATGGCGTCATTTTCGTTGGAACGGCGAATTTATCAAGAGTCTTCCGGTGGACGATTCTAGGTGGCTATTTGAACGGATTGATGGTCTGGGTCTTGTCCGTCGTACTATCACTTTCCGCTATCGTTGGGGATCGGGTGATATTTTGGGGGATTCGAATTGGTACAATATAGGGCTGTTGAAAACTAAATGGGAAGCGCAAAACGAACTGTCCAACGACAATGCGCCAATCGCCAATCAATGTAAGGAAGCCCCTTGTGAAGGCTTATAGTTGATGGAGTCTAATAAAGTGGTTTCAGTTCTGGCAGAAGTCAAAGCAAAAGCGGAGCGTGAGCGCGATGAGGTTCCGCGATTAGCGTGGGCCAAAGGGGCAGTTGAAATCGTCCGTGAAAGCAAAAATATACAGCTTCTGAAAGGGGTAAGCAACTGGGCATCTAGATTTGTGCGCGATCCTGTGAGTTAGGTCCCAATTCCTTTACCTATCCAAACTGCCACTCCATAGAATTACTGACATCCATCCTAAAGTTCGTATATCGTCAACTGTCTAACGATCTATGGGGCCACCACTTTGCACCTTTACTGTCGTGCTCTGCCTTTCCTCCAAACCGCCGCCCAAAATCTCTTGCTGCCCTTAGGGAATGTGTACATGAGGCGAACATCGTACTCTCAACTCATATTGACGCGGCACTTCTAGCTATGCAAGAGCCAAGCTTTAACAGCCACCATTTTGAAAACCCTGGCTGCGAACTCGAAAACGTCGTTCCAAAAAGATTTAAAGGAGTCAAGCTCTATTGCAAGCTAGGCCTTGCCGATGAAAACTCTCTAGCTGAAGTTTTACTCGATTCCATGATACCGATACTAATGAAGTACGAGACAGCCTCAATCACAGTGGGGAATGAGTCTCTTAACTGGCATAGCATGGGCGGACCTCTCTATTTTTTGGAGCACACGACTCCAACTCCTCAGTATGCATTAAGATTTTTTGACAAATTAGCGCGCCAGCGGGATGAACTATGGGCGAAACAACGGGCTATTAGACAGCCGGGGCTGGAGTCATTGAGCCCCGGCTGGCCGAAAGGCTTGCCAGTACAGTCACTTCTACCTGATACATGGGCCTCAGCCGTGTTTAGACACAAGGATGCTGCACCATATCTGGCGGCCCGTTTCGAAGAGGTATTATTTTGCGAACCCAAATCGGCTCTCTCCAAAATTCCCCGAAAAACATCCACCATAGGGCGATTCGTCGATAGCTTGCCTTTTCTGATCGATGCCTTTTGCACGGATTCGTCAAAACGTGAACAATCTGACAGGATACTTCAAATCCTGGATCATTATACCCGTATTCTTCCTACCGAAAGCAGATGCATCAAAAGAATCAAACAGCATTTTTTACACAAATATCGGAATCAACTTTCGAAGAAGGAAAAGGCACTATTAGCCATACATTCAGAACCGGTGCCATGTATGTTGCCGCTATCACCAGATTCGACGGCACCTGGACCTATCGAATGGAACCCTTACCCGGAAATGTCAGATTCTTCGTCAGGTATCGAGTTAGACGACGACGACGATCAGCTCACTATTTTGGGTTGTCGGCTCTCAACGGAAATGACATATAATTATTTTGACCATACTTTTTATACCTCATTTGAAGAACCTAGGAAGTATGCATTTCAAGGGCGCGAACCCGATGTCTTGGACATATGGCGACCCAACGGCAATCTATCCAAGCTCCCGTTATCACATCGGGAAGCAATTATCGTTTCTGCGCTACTGTTTTTGGATACGCTTGGAGGAGACTCTTCCAGCATCCTTTCCAAGCCATTCCCAGAAAATTCCAGTCCTCCCCGCTACCCAGCTGTATACTTGGACTACGATTTTCTTTCTGCCGTTAAAGAAAGTCCGATGGACGTGTCCGCGGCATTGGGTGTATTGAGAAAGCAAGTCACTCTTGTGCCGGCTGAGATTTTGCGAGACCTGTCATCATCATTGCTGAACAAGGTTGGAAAGGTGTCAAACCCCAGGGACCTTGGCGTTTTACAGTCAACTGCGTGCAGGTTGGCTGCGCTGATGGCAAACTGCGATCGGCCGGAGCTAGCCATTGACGCTGATATCCACATTCTCAAGAGTATGCCAGATGCTTCATCATGGCATCGTCTGGTCATGTCCATGGGATTGGTGAAAAATCTAGACTATGCGGTTGCAGAGAACTTGTTCGCAAAGATCTCGTCATTTGTCCTTGACTCTCATAGGAAGTGGCAACAAAAACGGTTGCAAGGTGATCAGGTCTCTAATGACACTACCTTGCAGCCTATACCCCCTAGCGAGGAATCGAACGCAACCAAGCACGTTAAGATCACAACCATCAAATTGTTGGTCCAGCTCATCTCAGACGCGGGCTTCTTTTCAAGTAGAACCTCGCTTCAGACTCTGGCGGAACTATTTACACATACTCATATTGATGTACGACACGCTGTCATTGCGGCCTTGTTTGAGCTACTTAACAAAAGTGTGCGCTTGGATGGCAAAGCGTCCGCCGACGTTTACGCCACGGTTGCACCATTTCATGCTGTTGCAGCTGGACCGAGTGAGTATGCGACATATTCCGAAGCCGACTGGGCCAATGCTGAAAAAGGAGGGCCACTTCCTACCATTGACTCGAATCGCCCGTTACTTTTCCTGTTTACCGTGACCCGCCCGTGATAAGATACCTGGGAGTCTACGCCAGGGATATGTAGATCATGTTCTTCTTCCCCTTCTGAATGAATCGACAAGGCAACATGATCGCTGGATGCTGATCTTCCTTGTAGAGCCGGATGGACTGGAAGATTACTCCCTATTGCTACCTTTGGTC
>NW_003052496.1:1751883-1794968 GCF_000003515.1 Uncinocarpus reesii 1704
AAATTCTGCCCCCCACAAAGATGACGCTCTCTGCCGTGTTGGGTGGCGATCCCTCTTGGATGATAATAGCCAAAGGAATATTTTTGTACGGGGCCCGGGTCTGTCATTCCCAAACCCGTTCTAGCTGTGAGACAACAATTTAACACGGAATCATACTTTCGAAGGAGATTTCGAGCCGCGAATGCCCAATCTCGCTTCAAAGCAGACCCAACTGGGGCCTCCGGGGTGCTTGAGCGTCTCGCAGCTGAGCTCAAAGGACCTTTCGCACGGCGTCCATGGGTCAAAAGGTTCCCAACCGCAATCCGGCCAATTCTACCACCCATAATCGAGATTCACGCGCTTCTGTTACCGTTTCCACATCTCCATAACTCATCAGCGGGAACGCTACGATATCTTCACGAGCCGAGTCCTCGAGCTGGTATCTGAGTGTGCGCGATCTCCTTCCTGCGTTGAAGATTTCGGGTATCTCAAGGCAGAGGTGCTCAAAGTCCCCGCCAAAGACAGGCTGCAGTGTGCTCTACGGATTGGCCAGCTTGCCGGCGACGAACATGAGTCGATTCCTGGGAATCTCAAGGTGGTACTCTCAGCCGGTCTCGTGGAGACGTTGAAGGTGGAGGATGTCGCTGCGAGCGATGATGTGAAAGCGATGCTGGAGACTTGGGCACAAAGCTCCAATGAGTGGGTGCGAACAATGGCGTGGCAGCAGAATGAGAGGTATGCGATGTTGGATACAGGCGCGTGAGAGCGGACATTGGAATGGCCGATGCTTTCAAAAGTACGCGAGATTGAATATCAAATTCTCGTCTATAGATGTAATTATTATATTTTGATTGATGTGACTGTATATAATGCCTTGTTCATTCATTGCTTAGGAACCGATTCGAAACAGGTTGGTCCGTCGGGTGTTGTAGAGGAATCTGAACTCATAGAGCACTTGTCGTAGCCAATATATCAGCGCCAGGATTAGCGGCCAGGGCCCATGAGCAGGGGCTGTCAGGTGACCGTCCAGGCGCCCGGCACCCCGCAATTTAGCCTCCCGCCGAACCGCCGAGCTAGCGAGTCAGCAAGCTTCCGTTTCCAACAATCGAGCACGCGATGTCGAGCCACCGTCTCGTTTCTCCTGCATCACCTCGACGATTGGGGCTCACACCTGCATCTACAGCCCAGAACCGGAGTCAGGCTAGCTCAACTATAGGCTGCAAAACGCGGTACGGAGTCAAATTTCTGGGACGCTTCGCTGATCCTTGGTACGTTGCCATACTTCGACTGCTGGTCTAAACGTTTCTGACTCTCTGGCTATCACATCATAGATCCCTCCATATTGCGCCGGATTATTTAAAAGCATTCTGGAACGTCCTGCTACCTTGCCATTCCTAGCTTCCTCCTCTATTTTCGTTGCTCTACCGGAACGTACCAGTGAACTATGGCATCCCAAACGCAGGCACCGGGCGAGGCACCTTGCGGGGGTGCTAGCAAGAACAAGCAAGAGTCCTCGCTAAACGATCGTTTCTTCCGCTATTTCCAGCAGGAGATTACCGGTACGTCTCCGTCTCTCTTTCATTCCGCCAGAGACGTTCTTCAACTAATATGCTTTGGATTCCAGCCTTGCAGGAGGAGATGGATCGCCTCCCTTTTACTTCGACGGCCGGAGGGGAAACTAGGGATGCTATCGACCATTGTCTTGCCGGGATATCGCGCCTGTCGAGCGAGGTTCAAGATGCATCCAGTTACGTACCGCCCTATGACCAACGCATATATGCTGAAGTATGTTCCTCGGAATCAACCCGAATTCTTATAATTCCAACCCGGGATCACCCTTTTCAGTCCAGGCGTTGAGCTTCTCTCTATACTCTTCTTACACTTTGTAGGCGATCAAAGCTCTTCAAGAGAAACTAGCGGAGACTCGGGCGGCCATTGCTCCTAGGCAAAAGTTTGCTTTTAAAACTGCACGCAAGAATCCCTCCGCAGTATCTCTGGCGGACATGGCCGAACTCGATGCTCAAGGCCGTCGACATATCCCCGGCTACCGCTCCAGCGACAACTCGTCCATGGAATCGTCACTTACCGTAACCCCTCTTGACACTCGTTCTCCTGCCATCCCTGGATTAGATACCAGCGGTTTGGGTAGAAATTCTTCCTCTTTGGCTGAGCGAACTACGGTAGATGCGGCCAACGGGGCAACCACTGCAAAGCACACTATACCGTCAGACGCGTCAACGATATCTGTGGACTCACGAACCAACGTGCATCTTATCCTATCAAGTCCAATAGGACATCGAACCGTCCCTGTTTCCATCACTTCTTTGAAGCGCTCTGTAATCGATCTCATCAATGGACTCCCGTTTGCCGCGATGGCTATAAAAGATGTCACTGACAGCTTACTTATGTGTGGTGAAGTAAAAGGCGCAGCACATATTACCGGAGTCAGAAACTCGGTACTCGCTGTATCATGCCATCAATTCAGAATGCACGACTGCAGCGATGTTACAGTCTATCTTGGCTGTTCGAGCACTCCTATCATCGAAAACTGTCACAACATTCGATTCAATCATATCCCCAACCCATTGGTAGGTTACAACAAGATTTCTATCTTTCATGTATCCTAGCGAAGCTTGTACTAACAATGGCGGAATATCCAGCTCAAGGATTCTGTTGAATTCACCGTGAAGGATAGCTGGTCCAACATCGATGATTTTAGTTGGCTAAAGATGGGTCAAAGTCCCAACTGGAGAGTGACGGACGAGAAGGGATTTAATCCAGATGATATATGGGCGAAGCTATCCAGCGGTGACGGCGACTGGGCGCTAGCGACATATTTGCTCGCATCGGAAAGCAACGCTGCTTGAATAGAATGTATTGGGCGGTGATCTTGATGGTTAGCAGCTATATACTTATCGTTTACTCACTCTCTCGCTTCATAAGTTCGACGGCCGTGTCGATGTCATAGAGGTCGCTCGATGGGATTAAGACGGTTGGAAAGAATATGTCGCTGATATTTGGAGATGAAGTATGAACTTCGATGCTTCACAGACGCTGTCTTTTAGAGCATATTGGATCGTCTCAATACTTGCCGTTTGAACGAGAAAGAGAAAATACACTCGTATAATATATACATCTAGATACGTAGAGCAAGCGATGAACACCATGGATATCTAATATGCTAGGAATTTAACTTCAGAAATCGACGGCATAAAAACGAAAATGCATGGCTTTCTACATGATTTCATTCAATCATTCAAACATGATATGACACCAGGAGCATCAGAAACCCACACACATGGCCGCAACCCACGCGTAGAATCCTTTAGCACAAGGAGCCCTTCCCAAATCATCGCTTCCTCAAATCCACCGTTTCAAACTCCAACCCTTTTGCCTCAAATACATGCCCCGGCCTCAGCGCATCCGTGTAGATATCCGCCTCCCCATGCGGGTGAAACAATCCACTCTGCGTACACGCCAACACCGTCTTCAGCCCCGGCGGGTCCGTCAGCCGAAACACCCCCCAATCCGGCGTCTTGCTCGGCGCACACACGATCGCTATGCTCTCCGCCAGCATGACCTGATAGCCCGACTGCGTGTGCAGGTCGCGCGAGCTCATGAAGCACGTCTGCGTGGGGTGGGTGTGAATCCAGCCGAGGACCATGAGGTCTTCGGCGTCGCAGTACTCGAAGACGGCGGCTTCGTTGATCATCTCGCAGGTGTCGGGGGTGGATTCCTGGTCGGGGATGAGGAGCTTGGAGATGAAGAAGGCGTTGGAGATGAGGGAGCCGCAGAGGATGCCGCAGGTTTCGAGGTTGCGGAGGGTGTTGGGGCGGGCGATTTCGAGGAAGCCCTTGCGGAGGTCGGGGGAGATGAAGATGGTGCGGAGGGGGGTGCCGTTTTCGAGGTAGGATGACGGTTTGAAGGTGAATGTGGAGGGCTGGAGGTCTGAAGAGGATGGGCTGATGTTGTTGCTTTGGCGAGTGGGCTCGGGGGAGAGGGTGTCGGTGGTGGTGTGTGCGATCTTGCCGGGAATTGGTGGTCCAGCTGCAGGCGGGATGGGGATAGTGTCCGAGGGGAGTTCGGGGAGTTTGGCGGGAGGAGTTGGAGGCTGTAGCGGAAGCGGTTGAACGAGCTCTTTGCTGGGGACGGGTGGGATTGTTTCAGTGATACTGAAGGAGCTTTGTCCAGGAACGGCAGGGTATCTATAGGTCGTCGTCGAATGGTTCAAGTCAGGCCTGCGCGACGGAGCCTGGTCTCGAGTAGCCTGGAAAGGTAGTGCTCTTCTGTTATACGACTGATCCTGTTCAACTCTGGCCCGCACTTCTCGAAGCCGTCCAGCCAGGTCATCTCCATCTGTCCCATCATCCCCCTGGTCTTGACCGTACGGCGCTGTTTTGTGTTGCTGCCGCGAGTGATATCCCTCATTCAGGTATCGCCCTAGTTTGGCCGCCGCTCTTCGTCTCAATTCCGTTTGCGCAAGCTTCACAGCCAAATCCTTATTCTCTGCAGCGGCAAGGGGCAATGCTCGCCCGGCTATAGCAGGGTCAAGGGCCTCAGGTCTGCGCGACGTAGCCACTTCATTCCGCAGTTGAGAGGCTGGAGTCTGCCGGGACTCGTTGTCGCGAAGGCCCTGAATATACTGTTCATAACGCTGGTTGATCCGGGGCTTGAGGATTTCCAATCGCTCCAGGGAGTGCTGCACTTCCCGCCGCGCTTCGGCTACACCGCGTCGATAGGCTGGATCGATGGCTTGCGGGTGTCTGATCACATTGACGAGGACGAGTTGAGCGTGCCTGAAGAGCAGCAGGTATGCCTGCTGGTCATTTCCTTCTCGTTCGTAGACGGCTGCCTGAGTACAAGGTCAAGGGTCAGCATCAGTGCTATAGCAGGCTGGGGAACTCGGGCAGTGCAACCTCTTTCACCAGCGATGTAGCCGTTCTGAGCCAGTAGTGCAGCTTCACGGCGGGGTCAAAGTCATACTCTGCGGCCTGGCGAGCAATCTCCGCAACGTTGAGAGGCGGAATCATGGCTGCTGCCGGCGAGATAGAGTCGATGGAGAAGCCTCTATCCTTGACTTGAGAGAGCAGGGTGACAGAAGAATGAACGGAGCTCGGTCGCTAGTTAAGTAGATAGCTGGTGAAGGATCGCAACCAGCTCGTCTCTCCCAAGGTTGATATTCAGTGAGCTAATAACTACCGAGTTCGTGCTGCCAGCTTCTTCGATTCACATTCAAAGCGATGGCCATCGATAGCCCATCCCCATCGTCTGCTCGCGATTGACGCTGTGCGAGTGCTGGCTTTGAGTCTGTCTCTTCAGGCGACCGCGTTTCTTCCTCTGATGTCACCTCGCCGGCGCCAAGCAGCTTCTCGTCGCAAGCAAACAGATATCCGCAACACGCTGAGCAACCCTGCGATGCTCCCCAATTGCTGCTGAAAGAACTCATGCGGAGGTGTCTTTCGTGGAAGCCAACGCCGATCGGTTGGACGTCCGTCCGCCGATATTCCTGCTCGCCCGGTCTCTCAGCACCAGCTCGAGACAGCCACTCCATCCACATCGCCAGTGAACAGCTTTGCGGTCAGAAGCCTAGAGATACTCGCCGTGAAAATTGCAGAGTGCTAACCGCTTTCTTAGACGATATACTCGAGAGACTCGCTCCCAGCTTCTCCAGCAATGGCCCCATCGATATCATCGACCTTTACCCCGGCACCGGCCTCTTCTCAACGAAAATCAACACGCTCCTCAGCCCGCGACGCCATATCCTCCTTGAACCGCACGAGAAGACATATCTCCCCCATTTAAAACCCCTGCTAGAACGCAGTTCACGCTACACGCTTCTACCATGGGACCCTCTCGATGAGAACTCGATTAACAAGCTGTTCTCACCCGAACACCTCCCCGAGCAACTCCAGCGCGATCTGGGCCCCAAGGGAGCGTGCCAGGCCAATCCCTCTTTGCTAGTGCTGGCAAACCTGACACGCCACCGACGGAACTATGCGACGAGGAGCATAACTTTCTTCCGACATCTGGAAACCTGTCTTGATCAAACGCTCTTCCACCAGTTTGGTCTGGTGCGGATGATCACCATGTTCGCCGAAAAAGACGCCAGGACACTACTACCTAGAGCCCTGTTCAACCGGAGGAGATGGGCGGTACTGTCGGAGGCAGTGGGGTCGGAGCTGGTTCAACTCACGGGAGACACTCTTGAAAGCAACAATGCTGCCATAAAAGGAGGCCCCTGTTGGGAGCAATCCGTGGAAGAAACTGCTGCGCGCGCGAAAGCAGCAGGCATCTTAACTGCTTCGTCCCGGCAGCCAGAGCCAATAGAAAAGGCACCTGCGCCATTGATGATAAGAAAGAGACCTATAACCGTTTACGACCGGCCCAAGCAGGACTGGCACGACAAGTATCTCGAATACTATGAAGAATGGCGACAACATAAGGAAGCCAATCCTAAATCCACAAGAGTCCCGGACCCTGAAAAGGCCAAACGCTTCACCCTTTATCGAAAGCGGCTCTTCCTCGAAAATAGACAGGTGCCGATAATCGAACAAGCCGCCAGCAAAAACCTCGCCATAGACTCCATCCGCTCCCAACTCCGCACCATCATGGACAATGGCAGACCATATCCCGCCCGCACCACCGCCCTCGTCTCCCAGCTGGACGCCCTGGTCTCCGAGCGCCAGGAGCTCTACTCCCAACTGACCCCCCTGGCCCAATCCCACGCCATCCAACGCTACCAGGAATCCCAAAACCTCACCAACCCCAACCGCACCGCCCGCCTCCTCTTCTGGGACCGCCGCCCCTACGAGCCCCTCCGCGTCCAACCCACAGAATTCCACCCCCAGACCCCCTGCGCCCTGCTCGACTTCCACCCCAACCCGTCCTCCCCCATGCTCCACACCCTTCAGCAACACATCGCCGCCCACAAACCCCGCGACGCCTACCTCAACATCATCACCGTCTTCCAGCACCTCCTCCGCGCCATCTCCCGTGGCACCGCCAAAGCCGTCGACCGCACCCTCCTCCGCCCCTTCTTCCCCGGCCGCTCCGTGCCCGAGCTCGTCCGCGCCATACCCTCCCTGCGCCGCTTCGCCATTGTGAATGCGTCGTATTGCGGCGAGCGCTTGCCGGAGAATCTGCAGCTGGAGTACGGTGAGGATTGTCTGTCGGAGACGCTGGTGAGGGTCTTGCCGGCTGAGGTGTTGTGGGATATCGCGCTGGAGTGGGATCGGTGGCCGATGAAGCCTGTGGATGCGCGGGATCTGTGGAAGCTGGTGGGAGGACATCGGTTGAACGAATTGGAGTCAACGTTTACGTCGGGCAGGGCTTGAACTGCATCTGGGTTCAGCCTGCGGCTTCTAGCGCGCTTGGGTACTTTGGAGCTAATATAAATGTACATTAATCAAACATAGACTTGCACTATTAGAATTGACTAGGCGTGAAATCATTATTTTTTGAATCTTTGAACTTCTACTCTAGTTAAAATCTGCCATTGTGAGGATATAATAATTTCCAATAAACGCCAGAGCCGCCAGTAAAGAAGTGTGAGAGTAACAAACGCAAGTTCCATCAAACATCACAATGCAGCAAGCCAGCCTAAAGATAATCTACTTATACACCTGATATAACTGCGCAGCAAAGCCCATTATTTTGCTCACTCATCCTTGCAGCAAAATCACCCTTTAGCCACTATAGGCCCAAGTGCCAGGCCGGAAAAAAGGCGCTTCATCTTACAATGGCTCAGAATGGCGGCGATACATTGGTAGGCCAAAACTATCCACTCCGGGAGCAGGCCCATCCGGCTGTCCAGGTGCCCTTGGAGGAGCTGGGACGCTTTGCCCTCTCTTCTCCGTAAAACGAGGCCACCTCAACGTAGTTGAATTGGCCGACCAAGGGGTTCCCGATCTGCAGGAGCTGCTATATTGAGATCCAGCAATCGAACTTGGACGTGGAAAATCCCACATTGGCTGAGGGGAAGGTCCGGTACGATGTGCATCCAAAGAATCATTAAACCGCGTCGCAGAGTCCGATGATGGGTATGGCACCGCCCCAGGCCCTTGGCCTATATTTGCATCAAACGTCGTTCCCGCTGGAAATCGTCCGTGCCTGTTAGCTGCGCTCGCCGCTCCCCATTGCCCCATGATTTGGATATCATAACTCCCGTACCACGGGATCTCATAGGGCAAAGCGGGAGCCATATTGTCCAGCAACCTGTCATTGTTGGCCCAGTCCCAGAGTCCCGCAATGACTATGCTATGAGGTAGCTCATCAACGGCAATGAGCGGGACCCGATCTCCACCGGGACGATAAATGAATAATCGAGGAAAAAGTGGCGTGACCGGCACATCGACGTTCGTGGATCCATCAACAACGGCCGGTTCGAGGGGAGGATAGAGCGCTGATACACCCTCAGGGTCTAGTTGCGAAGCGAACGCGGAGCTGTTAGAGAGCCATTCTGGAGGGGCTTGTCGAAGTGGCATCTCTTTGGATTCGGCAAATGGGCATGTCTCTGAACCCGCGATACAGCGCTTTTGGACCATGTCGGGTGATAGTTGAAGTTTACGCCGTTTTCCGCCAAATTGAATGAGTAGAGAGGACGCTTTCCGGACAAACCGACCAATGCTTTCCATAAAATTCGAAGATTTGGGGCGTGAGTCGAGGAAAGATATTATCTAGCCTGAAGAGATCATTGAAAGATAAAAATACCTGAACTGTAGGAGAACAAGGATAGATACTTTTAGGATACAATGAGAATGAGCACGGGGAAGAATCTGCCAACCATCCGGGGTCCATGCGAACGCATATCAATCGCTAAGAGAACAAGAAGGCGGGTGCTCGACGACAGGGTAGGAGCAGGCCGAACTCGCGAACGAGGGAAGCCATATCCTGCAAGACACATCGCTTCCTCAAACCAGCAAAGGCGGGACGAGTCCCGGAAGGCCTCCAGATCTTCGTACATACATGTTTTTTTGTCATCATAAGCGAGGGTATCAAAATGAAGACGTAGCCGGTATCCATGGTCAAAGTGGAATCATCGGAACAGTCTAGTGCCATGGAACGTCGCATACACTTTGAAAACCATGCGGAAATCATAAAAACACAGTGTTTGGGTGAACTGTGTTTAGCTTGTTGGTTGCTCAACAAGGTGCGAATAGAATAGAACCCCAGTCAATGAACGCATCATCCGACGACATAAGCAACATGCAAGAGTGAATCATGAGATATTGCACCGAAACCAAACCCCACGCCTGTGCTCACAAAACAGAAAAAAAGGAAGAACATGTTATACAAAGCAATCACGGCGGCAAAGGGAACAGGTCTTCTCTTCCGGAATCGATCAGATCCAGCCATTGAAGGGGTTGAATCCTACTATTGGGATCTTTCACAATAGCTGGTGACAATATGCGCTCGACCGTGCCCTTTCTAGGGACTCTCGAGCAATTGACGCCGCTTCGCACGAAATCCAGCACGCGATGGCCGTCCCTCGACATTGCTAGACACTGCATACTACCTGCCCCAGGATAGAGTTGCAAATCGCCCGTCACGGCTGTTAGAAGGGTGACGGCAAGAGAAAAGACGTCTGATGCTTTTGAAGGGGCGAGAGTGGATGATTTGAGGGCTGAGATGGTGAGTAATTCAGGGGCGGCGAAAGGAGGCGTCAAGGCTGACAGTGCCAGTCCGTGGTCCTTGGGGCATGCAGCCGAAGAAGAGAGATCGTCTGATGAGGTGAAATCGACGTACAGCAGATCGAATGGAAAGGTGTCCTCGCGTTTTGAATCCTGCTCTCGCAAGAGGATGTTTTGCGGCTTGACGTCTCCATGCACGATTTCGGCAGCGTCATGCAGCCACGCAAGTCCCTTGACTAGATGGCACGAGAGGGATAGCCATTTTGACATGCCAACGATAGGATCGAACATGGTCTTGGTGGAGAAATTATCTCGAGCAATCGCCGCGCGCGATGTGATATAGCTTGCGAGAGTCAATGGCAATGCTTCCATCACGAGAGAATGAGAGGGCGAAACGTAGCCCAAGAACGGGACAAGGTGGCTTTCGTGCCCAGGTATCGTGGATAAACGAGTTAGAAGCAAGGCCTCCGCCTTCAATATTCGGTAAGCATCTTTTCGCAGTGGCGTTTTGACAGCGAACACCCGATCGGGCTGGCTGTTGAGATTCGTCGATACATTGCTCGCAGGAGACACTGGCTCCGGCTCCTGGCAAACAGCGCTGTACACAATACTCCACGCACCACGGCCAAATTCGACGGGATCACCGCGGAGGTTCCGCTGTACTTCCAAATCCCATCCAAACTCGAGCGGATTCTTTAAAATAGTCGGCTGGGAAATACCTCTCGATGCTGCGGAAGGGCCCAAGAGGACAGGTCGTCGGTCAGAACCACTGGCCTGCACCCCGGAAAACGAGATCGGCGAGCGATCGTCCGCGACGGGAGTGAGGGGCGGAGTGGGATTTGTGGACACGGTCAGAGCGGGCGGATGGGCGGGCTTGGCATCGGACGGAGGCTTCACCACCAAAGCTTGATGGCGATCCACCGGGATTCCGCCGCCAAGATTCATTGAGGGAAAAAAAAAATGTGGTTATTGATGACTCCGCGAGAAAGTGAGAACAAGGAGGAATTCGAACGATCGCGATTTGTATGGGCGGGCTGCTAGGGGGCGCGTTCGCTGGGCTCACTGCTCCGTCTGATCGCGAATTGACTTTGGCGAAATCTGTATGCAGCTAGGGAGTGTGGGTGGAAACGTCATAGGGCTGACAGGAATCCCGAGAAGTTGTCTGGATAAATAGATTTCTGGCGAAAAAGATGATGCCCTTGTTGAGATATAAGCTTCGTCGGATGGCGGGAGGGCGGATGGCGAAAGAGTTATGCGCGTGGCGGCGAAGCTGTGGGAGCGATCAAAAGCCGAAAAAGCTCGGTTTTGCGGGAAATGGCAGCGCGGAAGGAAAAAGGCGAGACGGGCGCCGGGAGGGCGAGGGTCAGAGAGCAGTGTGCAAGGGCATTTTCAGCAAGGAAGGAATGAAGGAATCAAGGCTCTGCCGGTGGTGACTTGAAGGAGTGGATGTGAGTGAAAGAAAAGGGGGGTGAAAAGATAAAGGAACGGTTAGGGGAAGAGTCGTTTGGGTGCCGCGACGGGAAGTGAAATATGGACGATGATGGAATATATTTCGCGACAATTTCCAATCGACCCAGTGGGCGGAGACCGAAGATGCATTTCAACATGGGATCATCACACTTGCCATTCCCCTTGCCGTTTGTTAGCTCTGCCAAAGATATTAACGGGCCTCTATATTATTAGAAATAAATACGGCGTGCATCGATTCGTTAAGAGATCATGAGAAGCTATATCAGGTGCGTCACTACGGGGGACAGGCGAGATGTTGGGGGCGCCATATCCGGCCAGAGTACGTGGCTTGAACCCTGACGAAGGGCGGTTTCTGGAAGCCCTCCCCAGGCTCGCGACTGTGATTGCCCATATCCACAAAAGCACATGTGGTTAGGTTGGTTGGCGTTGAGCGATGGCTGTGCGTTGCTTTGTGGTTGAAGAAACGCAACAGAGAAAAAAAGTCGAGTTTCTTACAGAGTTGTTGGTGGCGCGTATTTGGTACAGTATCTGGGGGCGGTTGGCTGTGTATCAATGGTACGGAGGCGGTATTGGGAATGTTCGGCGAATGGATCGCTTCGCTGTAACAGTAGGATCACACCACAACGATTATTATTACGAGTCACAGCATCGTCCCTGGCAGGCCGCAAGCCTTCATGGGTTGCAAATGTGCGTGCTCGATCAGCGCAGTGAATCGCCATTGCCTTCTTCCATCTTCCGGGCGGCTGTGACTCCTGTGCCTGCTGTGACTGATAAAGGGGGTAATTCTGACCAATCCTGCCCAAAGGCCCTCCACGTGGAGATATCCTGGAGCCCTCCATAACACCGCAAGAAAGCGAAGGCATCAGCCAGCTTGCGGAGTCACTCCGAACTTGAATTTCCTACTGCAGCAATTGCCCTGGCCGGAGAATATTACTATGGAAAGCCCCTGTGTTGGCTTCCTGAAACACTCTGTCAGGTTGAACGAGCTGGCTTGGTTCTCAATTTGGCTATACCTGAAAAGCATTGCTCTGAAGATTGCGTGTTGGCCTGGACCTCTTGACCAACCGGCTTTCCGTTTGCGTTTACTGCATGGCCGCTGTGAACGTTGCCTGCTGTCTCCAGGACCCATGGTTTTGGCAAGAAAGCGGGACGTTTGGTCACTGTTGAGGTTTAGAGATGTCGCCAGCTGCGGCTGGCGAGCTGGTAGCATACCTACCAGAGATGAATCATGATCGGCCCTCCTTGAAGCAAGCGGACTCGAAACACACCAAGTGTTTGATCAAGGCGCCGCAAGCAATTTCAGATCTGGCCGTGTGATGCAGCCGATCCCTGGGCTGTCAGAAAATTCGGGACCAGGACTAGATTTGCGTTTGGAACGAGGCTCGCACCCCTCGCCATTTCAGTTTCAACCCCATGACGTCGAAGGTCAGCCCGGTTTGATCCCCACGCCGTGCCCTGTACATGAACACAGTGGGCTGTATAGATCCAGCAGCACGAGGCACGCGAACGTCGTCCTCCGCCGTGTCAAGCACTGACCCCCTGATAGTACTACCGCCCGCCTGGTTCAAGGTCGATCGAGAATAATAATACAGGCATTAAGAGTCGCTTTGACCCGAATATATGGTTTGTGCGCAGTCTTCTCCGGGGCGTGCCTGTGCCTCGAGAGCTGTCACTGTCGAATTTCGGGGTAGGGATGGTTACGCAGGACGGCTGCTGCTCTACTCCTGAAGAGCAACCCGCGTGGACGAGCCCAATCCACGTTCTGCGCACAGCAGGCCTGAGCAGCAACGAGTTGTCGTCGTTTCCTTCCCCCCTGACAGCCGCCACAACACCCTGCTTACATAACGCGCATGACGGCCGTGGCTCTGCGCTCTGATTGGCTGCAGCGGTGAATTGTGCTCGGGCCCGGCACACTCGAGCATCCACTTCGGAAGGCGGGACTGGCGAACACCCGAATCATTGCCTCTTCCAGCAGGCTCGGCCCCCGAAGCTTTGGGGATCGCCGCTGTGATTGGCCCGTCTGCGCTGAGGGCGCTGGATTCGGCAAGTGGTGTTGTGGGGGGCCAGAGCTTCTATGCGCCGCCGTCAACAGCTGGGACAGCCTGGGAGTGGTACCTGCGCGCACACCAATTCCCCGGTGACGTGCCGGGTACCACTACCGCCGCCAGCTCTGTCCTGGTTCCAGAATTGCTTCTTCGAGAGCTTCGTCCACACGTGAATCAATGCCTCTCCTGTGACACCATCCCCAAAGAATGGCCTCGCCGGTTTGCCCAAACCGTGCCTTGCGTTATCCTTTTTTTGCCATTCAAACGCAAAATCAACCGGCAGTTTGAGTTGAAATTGTAGCCGTATATGTGGCTGTCTTTACGTCCGTCTCCCAAGCTTTTGTCCATCCCACTCACTGCTTCTATATGCTCGTTGCAGCCACTCCTTAAAGCTTGCCTGCCCAGGTCTGTTGGTGAAATGCGGCCATAAGACGGGCCATCCTCTCCGCTCGAGGCACTTAACATCAGCATTGAGAACTGTGAGCAAATGTCCAGGGCCACCTCCCCTCAGTCTGCCGGTGAACTTCCACCGCCCAAAGTATCGCCACCCAATGGCCGCCGTCGTGACAAGGCCCAGCTGTCGTGCATGTTGTGCAGGCACAGAAAGTACAGCTGCTTCCTCCCGTCCTTGTTGCCAGGCTGTGTACTGATGCGTTTTGTCCGCCTAGGTTGAGATGTGACCGGAGCCAGCCGTGCCAGAACTGCTCGAAAAGAGGCCAATCGTGTATCTATGCCCGTGCTCCCACGCACGCCAAGTCTACGCCGTCAACACGCCAGTATCCGGCCTATCTCAACAGCCTGATTGAACGCATCCACCACCTCGAGGACGTGGTGCTTCATCTGGTAAACAACCAGAAAGACTCCACAGCGGCTGAGAATGCCGATGCTCCAGGGGAGCCACAGAAAGTGACCGAGTCGGTGGGCCGCCTGAGCATCAAGGAAAACGGCACAAGCTACTTTGGCAACTCGACCTGGCAAGCGGTTCTGGATGAGGTTTGATGCATTGCCTTTTCTTTCTTTCGTCCTCCAACTGTGGCAAGCTGACGCCTGGAGCTTCCAGATAGGGTTTTTGAAAGAGGTTATACCTGAGAGTAGCGAGTCTCCTTTTACAGATCGCCCTGAGGATTTTGACGACGAGGATGGGATTGACCTGCTCGTGGGTGCGAAAAAACACCTTGACATCGCAGACCTATACGAGTCCGTTCCGTCTCGTGCAGTTGCGGACCCGCTGGTCCATTACTTTTTCGAGAATATGGAAGTATCACCATGTAGGTTTTTCCCGCACGGCGCCTGGGTTAACGAGATTCTGATATACTAGTAGTGATATTGCATTCTCCAACGTTTTTTAAAGAAGTAAGAAGAGCTCTGTTAAATCATATATACGGACAAGTGAGCATGGCTTCTCTAACACAAGTATATAGTACGAAGCTTTTTGGGCCGATCCCGCCACCGCGTCTCTGATATGGCTTGGTTTACTGTTTGCCATGCTATCTCTTTCGTCAAGTTTTCTCCTCCTCTCGAATGTCGATCCCGAACGCGAGAAGCCCCTAAGGCTAGACGCTACCATCTATCGACAAAAGGCTGCAGATTGTCTCTTAGCAGGAAATTACACCAAAGCGGGGAAGTACAATCTACCGTGTTTGATCTTATACCTTGCTTGTGAACGCCTTCGAAGGGGGGAATTTGATCATGGATTTCCCGTTCTACTTGCTACGATTGTCAGCCTGGCTTTGCGCATGGGCTATCACAGAGATGCGCGCCACTACCCGGAGCTTACTCCGTTTGCGGGTGAGATGCGCCGGCGGCTGTGGGCTGTCATTGTACAGCTTGATCTGACGATATCTGTTGGGGTACGAAGTGTACCACGACAAAAGGAATTCGTAGGCTAATTTTGGGATAGGTGGGGATTCCGAGATTGATAAATGATTCTCAGGCCGACAACGCACCGCCTCGAAATCTTCGAGAAGAAGATTTCTCAGAGGATTCCAAAGAACTTCCACCTCCGAGACCAGCGATCGAACCCACGGCGGTTACCTACGTTATCGCGAGGCAGCGCCTGATCAGGATGCTCGGGAAGATCAGCGATCTGACAAATTCTTCCACACAGCCCCCATATCAGACGGTTATGGATTACGATCGGGAACTGGTCAACATTTATAAGCAGTTGCCAACGTTTTATAAATTAGGGCAAGGCCCAGAGACACACGAACCGTTGACGTTCCTTCAGCGACTGTCGTTTGAGTCGCTATATGAGCAAGCAAGATGCACACTGCATCGGAAATATCTGACGTTGCCGGATCCGACGTATGCCTATTCGCGAGAAACATGCGTGGACGCCGCCTTGCGTATGCTCTCGCAGCAGCAGCTCATACATCAGGAAAGTCAGCCCGGCAGAAGCTTGTTCTCGCAGAGATGGAAGCTTCTGATGTATCTGAACCGGGAGAACCTGTTGGCAACGATGATTGTGTGCCAGGATGTGGACCATCTGCTAAAGAATGCCGGCGCATCAGGCAACCACACTACGGCGTTTGGCAGTCAGACTGTGCCTCTGGAGGCTAAGATCCAGGCCTTAGAGCAGTCCCTGTATATTTGGGAAACGTACCGGTCGATCTCAAAGGAAGCGTTGACAGCAGCAACTGTTGTGAATGTGACCATTCACAACGCTAGGCAAGCATCAAGCCCACCAGAAGTCCCTAAGGAGACTTTTGCATCTAAAATGTCGAGCTCCGTTAGCCCGGTGCAGAGTGTACATGGTGAGAAGTATACCGACAGTCCGATGGAATGTCCGCCGGTGGCGACTACACAGTATATGATCGGTATGCCCACTGAAGGATATCTTCACCGGAATAGTGTGGCTAATGATGCAGTCGACAATCAAATAGACAATCAACAGCAACAGCCGCCGCAGTTTCAGTATCGGCCTGACACCGTGTACCAGCAGCCACCTGCTGTGCTTCAACACGAAAGCAGCACGGGGGCGCTAGAACCGATGACGACAGGAATGCCGCCGAATCCGGCCTACAAGATGATGGAGACCATGATCGACGCGCCGGTCCAATTTGGCTGGGTAAGTGTGTTCTTCCCCTCCTGGCCGCTTGCGTGAACATAAGCTGAAGGTAGTTCTTTGTGCAAAAAAAGGGTGCATTTTGGGACAGCCAATTTTCGCGAGATTACCCGGCGGCAGGTCTCACGGCACAAGATGTTTGGAATGCTAATCACAATCGTGCTTTCCCGTCGGGCCCTGCAGGGACTGCGTTGGATCCCAGTGGGGGTTCGCGATACCCGGGATAATGCCGAGTAAATACTGTTTTCCAGCATATTCGTCGGATGGGATTTCCGCATGCTTGCGCTTTTTGTTTCAAGGACAAAGGGCAGTTGAAACCTGAGAAAAAATCCTGCTCAGGGCTTCTGGGAACGACGAGAAAGTGTTCTAACAGTGAAATCGTGGGTTTTTGATATCCTGATGTTCTGTTGCGTACATACATGGTCTATAAAATTTACGGGCAGGAATTATGGGCCGATGCTAGATTGATCCCGGCTCAGGCCCAACACAACCTGCACTTTTTTTCTTTGGGGCGTTGCTATTCCCTTTTTTCTTTTTTTACTCATGGAAAAGGTGGGACTAAAAGGGACCGATTCCTAACAGACGATTGAGCCGCAAACAAGCACATACCCCGGGAAGCAGAAGCCTCCCTTTAGGGAAATTCGGACGTTGCGGGTCGTCTCGAATTTTTTTAATTATTATTATTTTACTTGAATGGGAGAAGAAAGGAGGTGGCTGAGGTGATAGACGTTTGGAGATATAGTACATATGAAGAGACTGCATGCAGGGCATGGAGGATTAATTTCCGAATGAATATGGTGATCATATTGAGAATCTTATAAAAAGGGAGAGTGATTATGTTAATGAATGAATATAGTTTTCTTTTTTGAATTAATATGAAAGAGCCAACGGGCGTACTCTGTTAAGAAAAAAAGGGGGGAGGTGTTTTTTTCTTGAATATTCTTGTTGAGCTGGATCTTCCCTGCACTGGCTAAAGGATTCCTTTTTGAAGAGAAACAAGGAACAGGCCAGAAAGCGGGGGAGAGTAATGCACGAAAAAGAGAGGATGCCAAACTTTCTGCAGGGGTTGAAGAGGTATGGAAGATGCTTGTTCGAGGGAAGATCAGCCTCGCGTGGGTGGCGGGTTTTTTTTTTTCGAGGACAGCTGCCACGCTGGTGATGGGTTTTCGATGCATGGAAAAGAAGAGAAGCACATGCACATGTGTCGACAAAAAAGACCCGAAACATCCCACATGTTATGCGGGTGGATTAGTTATGCGAGATTTTGGCGTGTGGGATAGAGTGGTTTTGAAAATGCTATAATTAACCGGTTTGCTGTTTCTGTTTTATCTGAAGGATTCGACGAGATGGAACAAAAAGAATACCGATTAAATGATGGGGACGTACGTTAGATCCAGGCCCGTCCACGATGGAAAAATAGCCGACCGGGGAACCAGCTCTGTAGTTACTTGACCTCGCTTGTCTCGGAGCTCCTCATGAGAGAGGATATTATGGTACGACGGCCGGCCGGAAAGCATGTCTTGCACCGGTTTTTGTTGTGTGCGTGTGTGTGCCATGTAACAACGGCGAGTTTAAAGTTGACATGAATGTCCCATGTTATCGGCGGGACCAGGTTGAGCTGGGTTGCAAACGCAAGCAGCAAGGTTTTGACATGGGACATGGGTGGTCGACCGAGCTGCTCGCCTCTTTTCTTCTCTCCGGCCGTGTTCTCTGTCTGGGTGTTCGGTTCGGAGAAGGATTTGGGAGCAAAGAGCGATGTGAACATGTGGCTTTCTCGAAAAAAAGGGAGCTGTTGGGACAAGGCCGACCGGGGGGGCCCAGGGGCTCGAGGGTCGATGGACTGGACGTTTCAGGATCTGTCTGTTAATGTTTGGTGCAGGAGCACTTCATGCTTTCTCAACTGAAGGAAACGGACGGCATGACTGTGGCCTTTTTATTATCCATTTTCGGATGATGTGTTTGTGTGATTCTGGAAAAGGAACGGGGCTTCGTATCCGGGTGATCGCTTGATACGGAGTCCACATGCATCCAAGCACTCGAGTTCGTGTGAACGCGACTCGACGCGGCTTCGTCGTCTGGTCTCCATAGTTCGTGGTGATAATAACGGGGGGGACCTTTTTCCTCACAGCGAGGTTTGAGAGCAAAGAGAGAAGAGAAGAATGAGAAAGACAGCAAGAGGATTCGTCTGGAGAGCGAAATGAGGAGATATAAATAGTGGCCAATCATAACGCGGGGTTCATGCCGATGCGGTCTTAGCGCACGCGCGGTAGCCTTGGCACAGTAAATTAGCCAATAGGAAACAAGTCAGGTGATCTACACGACATGAAACGTCGATAAACCGCATTCGGCTAGCGTGCACTGGCACCGAGTCAGCCAATCAGACCGCGGCACCGTGACGCCGCGCTGCACCAATCACAGCACTGGAATTACGTGATTGGCCGGCGTGTGCTGAGTCAGCCCGGCTGAGTGTTTGGCAGCGCAAGTGCGGCTAGCGTGCCAAGGCCCGCGTCGAGTGCAATCTCCCACCGTTCTGGATTTCTTTCTTATTCTTATATCTATCTTTAGAACGTCCCGCGTCTACCGTCCATCACCACCACTGACTGCTCTCTCCACGACGGCACCACCGCTGCCCGCCCTGAAACCACCACTGACACCCGCTGGCTTCAACACATCTCTCCACACTGGCCCCGATCGCCCGTGTTCCTTATCCTTACTTCAACCGCTCGTTCTTAGTCCGATCGTCTGAATCTTTCCCCCCCCTCCTGCCCACGTCGCTGGATCATGGTCGCTGGAGCACCGTTTCCACGTCTCCAGATTCGCTAATCATCCCCACGTCCAGGCTACGTTGATAGTCGTGACTCTGCTTTTCTATTCGCTTCGCAGCCGTGCGACAGTCTCCCCCGTGCAGGCCACAGTCTCGCCGCTCAACCACAGGCAAGAGGGGAACACGCTCCCAAACAGTTCAGCGACCTTTGTAGGTCTCAACACTCCCCGAAAATGGGTCGCAGAAAGATTGAAATAAAAGCGATCAAGGATGATCGCAATCGATCAGTGTAAGCTCTGCTCCAACAGCCTTTCAGGCAGGAATCTTCGCGGTGGCTGACCTTGGCGGCTCTATTTACAGAACGTTCCTGAAGCGCAAAGGAGGCTTGTTCAAAAAGGCGCATGAATTGTCTGTTCTCTGCTCCGTGGACGTGACTGTGATCATATTCGGGCACAATAAGAAGCTATACGAGTTCTCGTCCGCAGACATCCAAGAGACCCTAGGACGGTACCAATACGTGAGTCGTTCCGCCCGACAACTACATTCAAAGATGTTTCATGCTGACCGCGAATCATTTCCCGCAGTATGGCAAGGCACATGAACACAAGGGCCCTGCTGATTTCACTGGAAAACAGAACATGGACGACGATGACGAAGACGATGGCTCCCTTCCCCCAGAAGATGTCCAGTCGCAACGTAACCATAGTAATCCCGTTCCACCACAACCTCATCAACAAACGTTCCAGCATGTGAACCATACTCCTTCTGTGTCTCCACCGATACCCAACGGTGTCCAGTACCATCCTCGTAATGGAACCCCTCTGCCTCCGGGCGTCAATTCTAGACCGTCGTCGAGAAATACCGTCCCTGCAGTGAACTTGGTTCCTCCGCAACATCAACACGCAACACCGCCGCCGCAGGCTCAGAACGGTTACGCGTATATGCCGAACGGACCTGTCTACAATTCCCAGGCAAACCCGCACCCTCCTCGACCAGGCCCACAGTTTCAGTATGCAAGACCGCCTCCACCTCCGCCACCACAGCACCAGTCGCAACACCCCGTGGGCGTCTCCCACCACCCCCAACAGCCTCCTATTCCAACTCATCTTCAACACCAGCAGCACCAGCAATCACATCCACAACATCATCCTCCATCGACCCAGCACCCGCCTTTACCGCATCATTCATACATGCAGGAGCAGCAACGGAGGCAGTCTATTCCAACCACTTTTTCGCAACAGGAGCACCACAGTGCAGCACCCGCAGAGCAGCCATTGACCCGACAAACACCTGACGTCAAGGCTGAACGCCCGTCGTCTCCGCCCCCACGACCGCAACCAACCAAGTCAAGGAGCATTTTCACACCAATTGACGACCGTGGATCGGTTCTGGCTCAACATTTCGGTTTTGGGCCGCCAGCAGAATCGCCAAAGGCTGAATCACCCGCTGTCAAACCTGAGTCTGAGAAATTTGCAAAGTCGTCGGCTCCACCGCCCAGGCCAGTTCCCGTGCCCCCGCGTTCGCATCCCCAACCACAGCGAACCCAGTCGATATCTTCAATTCCTGATATTACACCAAATTCAAGGAATAATAGCATAGCTAGCGTTAGACGACCACAGCTCAAAGTCCAGATTCCCAGCGAGCATTCCGACGCGGGTGACGCCACAGAGGAATCAGGACATGATTCCGGCACTACTGGAGCGACTCCGGCAAGGGGTGGTTCCGATCCAGGTCATTCCGCGGTAGTGCTTCCTCCACCTTCACCCTCTGCTAGCGCATTATTAAGTGCAGGTGCTCATGGCCCTCCAAATCCTTTCGCAAGGCCTCCACCTCCAGGTGCTGTACCGCCGGGCGCGGCTGCTTACAACGGTGGCAATAACAATATTGAAACTCCCATCTCTGCACTACCTAGTCGTTTTGTCTCTGAGGCCCTTCTTCCTTCCCCATCCAGCTTCTACCCCGAGTGGGGCTTTGGACGATCTGGCCCGGATAGTAATATGCTCCCGAGTCCGCTTACTTTCCCAACACCCGTCATGCAGTCCGGTCCGGGATTCGTAAAGGAGACGGAAAGCCAGGAGAAGAAACGGAAAAGTCCTGATAGCGGACCGGGTGTTCCGGAGTCTGTCGGACCAGGAAAGAGGCTGAAAGTTGATAGTTAAATATCGTATATTGGCTACGCAGCATCTATTTGCCCTTCTGGTTTTATTGCATCCAGGCCCGAGATGGGGGTTTTATTTCCACGGCGTTCTCGAATGTGCAGTTGGCTATCTATCTTTTTACGTTGGATATCTTTTTTTCCAAACTCTCCTTTTCGAGGGCGCACCGCTCCCTTTGGTACCCTCCAAGCGTTCAAAACTTATTCCTCTCTTGTCTCGCATCCTCTATCTCTGCCACTCTCGCCTTCGATCTCTGTACGATCTAAAATATTCATATTTGGCTTGAATTTATTCTTACTTCTTTTTTTTTTTTTTTTTTTTTTTTTTTTTTGATGGATACCAATTCTCTTTGGCGTTTGTTGAGATCTGTTTGTCCTTTTTTTGGGTTATGCCTGATGCCTTCTTTTGCTCCTTTTGAATTTTTCGTTTTTTTTGATGAAAACACTGTTGCACCAGGCAAACTGAATTTTACTGACGTAAATCATGGCTTGGACCTTTTCTGACAACAGAAAAAGAACCGAAATATCACCCTTTGTTTAAAATTTAATATAAATATGATTACCGTTGATCAATTCGTCCCTTGACTGTGCTTCAAAATTATCAAGGAGGCTGCTTGGGCGGGAGCCAGTATCAACCACACGAACTCTCATTTGGAGGAAAGAAGATAGCAAAAAAAGAACGGTTTTCTTTTGGTTTCTATCCTCTGCAGTGTTTGCAAGACCTTTATGTCCGGACAACGCCACGCTTCTATTCTAAAAATATGCTTTGCTGACCTTCCAAACCATCTACCAAACGCCCATATCTACCTTAGATATTCACATCAACCAACTGTGCTATCCCATCTCGGGGGGTGTTCTGAACACAGTGACGAGGTAACGACCTAGTTATATCTCAAAAGCAGTATTGGGACCCGAGATTATTACGCCACGGTATCGCAACCCCCAGGCCGTTATATTCATGCCCCATCGTCTTCTTTTCTAGGACCGACGCCCGCACCGTTAGAACGGCAGCTTCACCCAACACACATGGCCAATGGACATTAACCATTAGTTTCCGCAGGCCCATCTCTTTCAACTTCATGAAGGGCGCCATGACCTGTTCGCACACAGACCACCAATGTGGAGTTGGGTCAGGGGCACCATCCTCGCTATTCAAGCTTTGCACGTAGCGTAGATGCGAGCGTTTAGAAAGACCTATATTGACCTCTATTGTGAGTTTCGCCAAGTCCATTGTGAGTGCGATGATTTCCAATACTCCTTTCCAGTTTGGCTGAAGTAGCCCAATGCAAGCCGCTGGCAAGTGGAACTTGATGTATCGGAAACTCTGGAAAGAGTCACTCGGGCAATGAAGGAGCTCCGTATCAATGTTCAAATAATAGGGATTGAAAGCGAAAGTGTTTTTCGAATGGAATATATGCAACGCTTGTGCCCTCATTTCGCGGCTGACTTGAAACAGGGCTCGTGGCGGTGACCAGCACGGTGAAGTGCTACTGTAAAGGAAGGGGGAATCGGAGCCAACCCCATGCGGCTTTCTCCCCTGGTAATGACGTAAACAGCAGGCGAAATGTTGTAATCGGTACTTAGCTGACCACACGATATCTCTGTTTGGAAGCACAAGGTCCGATTGCTCAAGCACTAGGAGCTGCAGCTCATGAGGAAGACGCGTGAATGGAAACTGAGTACCGTCAAATCCGATTTGCCCAGTTACTCGAAGCAGGGTAGTACTCATAAAACATAACCGTGAATCAAATTTCCAGCCAGGGAGGGAAATGTCACAGCTGTTCAAAGGCGGCAGGCTAAGCAGAGGCTGAAGCATAGAGGCGATGAATTCAAAATTTGGATTTGATATCGTGAGAGCGAGCCGCAGTTGATACGGTGATAAACATTTGGCGAGGCGATAGCACAGCTGCTCCCACTCCTGCAGATAGTCCGCTTGACTGATGTGGCCACCGATGCCATCAGGCAGCGTAATGGTATTATATTCGATACACGACTTCCCATGTCGGCTAAATTCTGGAGGAACAGTCACCCGGAGGACGGTCATGCAATGCAAACCAGGTGTCGTTGCAACGTCCGAGAATCTCAGAGATGGAGAGGTAACAGTTAAATCAGTAGCTGTAGTCATCGCTCCCCTATCTAATAATATCAAAAGCGCAGTATAAACTCGAGCAAGGGGGGTGGAGGGGGTGATCGGAATCTTTGTGGTTTCCGCTGACTTGACTGTTGAAAGTCAGGTCGATCTGTGTAAGCGAGCAGAAGCATTGTCAGCGTGAGTTTTCCCCTAATAGCAACGAAGTGAGTGTCCAGTGGGTTGCTCCTTCTGGGAGGTCATTGATGTCACTTTCCTCACGCGAATAGAAAGTGCAAACTGAGCAAACAAGCACGCGCCAAGACCACACCAGAGCCAATCACATGAACTTCCTTCTTACATAATTAGGGCTTCGCTAATCTCCTAATTGGGCCTAGTTTCTCCGCACCGAAACCACCACAACTGCATTTCGACCGCTTCCCGCACGGTGGATGTTCAACGACAACGACGACCCTTTGCTATTCAACCAACGACCACCAGGGGCCCTTTTTCGTGCGGTTCCTCTCGAACGGCTTAATATTCAGCGGGTGATTTGCTGAATACCTCCCGACTTTGCCAGTTGCTCGTTCCCGGAGTTACGACAGGAAATAGTCAAGATGCCTTCCGCTCACGGACACAGATGTGAGTGCGCCCTTCTTTATTACTCTTTCTACTGTTTGCTGGAGGATTGCTCGTATGAATTGTGAATTGTGTCGGATTCGATAATGTGGACGGGAACATGTGCAACACTTGGATCGGGGAACGCGAATGCGTATATTTGAGCGTTGTTGATGATTCTCAACTGGAGCGTGGATGGCTAACATTGTACCTGCGTCTGTCTAGTATACGTCAAGTAAGCGATGCGCTCCTCTCTCGTTCCCGAACTGGGCCGACTAAATGGCCGGATTATATGATATTCGGAGGATTGCGAATGACATGTTTGCTACGAAAACATTGCTGACGGAGGGTAATGATTAGGGGCCGACACCTGAGTTATCAGCGTGGCAAGCGTAACACCAACCCCAACACCAGCCTGATCAAGCTTGAGGGTGTCGATGATTCGAAGGCTGCCAGGTAAATACTCCTGGAGAATTTGCGCTCAAAAGGGGACGATGAGTTAACGAACGAATGTGTTATCAGCTTCTACTTGGGCAAGAAGGTCGCATTCGTTTACCGGGCAAAGCGCGAGGTGCAGGGATCCAAGATCAGAGTCATCTGGGGCAAGGTCACCCGGCCACACGGTTAGTTGCTCCTCGTCTATAGTCGGTCATCTGTGTGTCTTCGCTCTTGGGGCTAAGAACAATACTAGGCAACTCCGGCGTCGTCCGCGCTCAATTCAGAAACAACCTCCCTCCCAAGTCCTTCGGTGCTTCCGTCAGAGTCATGCTTTACCCTTCGTCCATCTAGATCGAATTCCCGTCAAAGGGAGCTGGGGTTGCTGCAGGGGGCTTTTGAAGTTGCGGAAATCGACAGCTTACCGGAGCTGGGTGGGCAGACATAGCCATGGGCAATATGTGACCAGATTACATGGTTTGAGAAAAAGCGCAGAAAAAATAAAGAAGTACTAGGAATACTCCCGTTTGAGGCCAGGACGACAGGGTTTTCGCGCTCGCATTTCCGATTTATATGGGTATCATTTTGTCTCTTCTTGTCCCTTATCCTGGCTGCGGAACATCGACTAGGAGTCAGTCCTAAGATGGATTGGGTGGCGCCTTCTAGATGTCGACGTTTTAATGAAATCAAATGGGTCCATAACTCCGGATATCTTCGTTTTTTTTGCGCCTCCCTCAGCTGTGGAAATCTGTTTTTTGCTTTCTCGCTTTGTCTACGCCCTTTACTGGGCTGTTCTTTATCCCCGACTTTAATTCTTTTAACTTGACGAAATTATGTCAATAGAAAAGAACAAAACTGAATATGCTCAAGTTAATCAGCTGTCAAGCTCGGAAGCTCCATTCAGGAATCCATCGTCATTTGTGCTGAGCAGCGTTGAATCCTCCGTAGATTGTGGGTTTGGTTTGTGGAGTAAGGAGCTCCATCTTTCACCTCGTTTAGGTGCGGTGCTGACAGTGCATTGGCTATACCAAATAGTCACCAATCATGCCGTGAATGGCGTCTCTCGAAAGCAGGTTTTCATCGCATCATACATTGATGATTGGCGTATACTGACAGCTGGAAGGCGCATGCTGCAGCGTGCCAGTACCATAAAGTACATAGCGCACTAGTTCGTCTACAACTTGGCCGCTGATCAATGATCTTTGCGACAACTAATCACTCCGCGTATCTCTTCGGAAGCATGGTGGAGACAATTCGTCAGCCAGGCCAGCGTGAAAGGAAAGCTGGTTCCCATTCGTGCATCTAGGATTTCGAGGATGGAGACACTCCTGCCATTGCTGTTCTCCGCTTCTGGGGAGGAAACAGAGAAGAATGCCCCATGAAGACCATGGAGGACAAAGTTGAAGTAATCCGTCACCACATTGGCAGAGTGCAGCCCACTTCCTCTCAAACTGCCGAGGAAACGATCGGTGGCGGTAGGGCTGGTCTGTGAGGTGGATGGAGACGGCCATCCAGACCAGACGCATCTGATAATACAAGAGAAAAACGCAGGTATATGGTAACTTTGCATCTTGGCAGGTCCATGGCACGGAGTTTGGGTAGTTTGCTTTAGTTACTGTCCAATCAGTACGGCCTGAGCCCTGGCGCCAAGTTTGATACCAGATTTAGCGGTAAACCCATACGGTATGGAGCTGCTTACGTGTTCCAGGGATGATGGCCTGCTTTTGAGTTTTCCCCAGCCAGCGCAAGAAGAACCCTTCGATCGGAGTTAATACTGCCAGCCATGACAGCACGACGAGATATACACGCGGGGGCGGGCAATTGATTGGTTTTGCATTGATTTCACACTCCTGGGATTGCTGGTGGATGCCTGTACTCCAGACTGCCAAATAGCTAGTTAATTGATCTCTCTTTGACCTCTGGCGCCCTGCTCAGCTTCCTGGTAACTCGTCAGCCAAGTTTGCGCGCTCTCGCCATCCAGATCTGAGACAGATGCCACACAGTAGCATGCCGGCGCTCCCGTTCGCCCTCTCACGCCCACTCGTATCCTAGGCGCAGACAATTGCATTGCTCTCCGATCTGCTGTCCCATTGCGGCTTGACTCTGCGGCTTGACGTTGCGTCACCTTGCTTCACGGCGGCTTGTCTGCTTCCTCTTCCTGCCGAGCTTTTTTGCCCTCTGGCTTTCACCACGAACACTTCACCAGTCCTCTTTTCCGTTCACTTAGTTTCTTTCAGCGTCGCTCACTCCCTCTCACTCTCTCTGCACACAGACGCATCTTTGTTCTTGACTTTCATCAAAGTTGTGGTTCATCGTCTTCATCATCTGGCTTTGCTGTGCTGATTTCCATCATGGCGGCTGCACCAGAGCGAGCTAGGCATAGCCGTATGCTGAGCTTCACAAGCAACAAGTCGGATAAGAGTTCCAAAACCAGCAAGAGCCGTGGGTCTAAGATTAAGGTCAATTTGGTCGAGAGTCACAAAGAGAAGGAAGCGAATCGAGTGCATACCCACGCGGATCCGACTCTTGCTATCAGTGAACTGCAGCCATGTATGTCGAGGACCGCCATGTTTTGTTTTCTTCGTTGTTGTTCGTTGTTGCTGATGTTAATCTGTGGTTAGCCGCCATTGCGCAGGGAAAATCGAATTTGGAGTCTCTTCGAGGTATCCAGCATAAAGATCGGTTTGGAAATGTCATTAGTGAGTCTTAACTCTGCGTGTGATGGGCGCGGGTTGCCGTGGAATCGGATTTTGCTGACGTGAGATTGCCTTTTGCGATATCCAGCGGAACCTGACCTTTCTAATCCCACGCGTCATCGCTTTGAACGTCCTCTTGATACCATTCGCGCCTTCGAGGCAGCAGTTGACGGGACCTATAACAGTCGCAGGCTGTCCTACGTTCGAGGTATTTTAGATATTATGGCAGTGATGGTAGAAAAGGTGCCGAATGCTAACGGTTTTATAGAGGATAGCGTGAATGGTCAAAGCCGCCCAACTAGCTATTTTGGAGGTCAGTCCATGGGGTTGCTTTTCGGTCGCGGGGGAGATAACTAATATATCCTAATAGACCCCCGAGGAAACCTCAGCTATCCTGCGCACAATTTCAACAATCAAAATGGTTACTTCAACAATCGAGGCTTCCAGAGACGAGACAGTCAGGCTGATGCTTACGGCGGATTCAATTATAACCAGCACAACAATTACAATGATAGCCAGGCACCACGCCCCTCTCGACATACTGGGCGCTCGCAGACCGATCCGTGGGGCCATTCACCCAACGGCCATGCACAACAAAGCCAGTATCAAACGTACGATAGTGGATCTGCTTCCGGCTCCGGAAACCATTCCCTCGATCAACTAGCTCAGTCTACAGATCCAAGCTCCCTTGCCAGTTCCAGAGAAGGCCTACAACAGCAGCAACAACTGCAGCCACAGACCAGTGAAGTTCAAATCGCTGCAGATTATGGTTTCGCAGGATTCGGCACTGATCCACAATTGGTTCCCCCCCAAGGAACTTTCCAACCTGCCTCTACCCAGCCGACCGGTGCAAATGGTGGAAATAACGGTGCGCTGCATGTAGATACTTATGCCAGCCAGGCACTTGCTCCTCCTGCTCCACCAGCAAAAGACCCAAAACAGCCCGAAGCTGAACCTGTCTCGAAGAACTCGTTCTTCCAAAAAGCCAAGGGAGCGACTGAAAAACGGAAGAGTTGGTTCAAGAGACTGAGCAAGTCTTAGAAGTGGGCATGAAAACTGTTGATATTACGACTATTCAGACGAAGATTCTGCCATTTGGCTTGATCGCACGAGATACGATTTCATTTGATGCGCAACGAATTATCTTAAGGAATGGTATGGGGATAGGTTCATGAAATTAAAAAAAAGGCCGGTATTCGCTTCTATGAGTTAATGTTTTTTAAATCTGGTTTAACCCTTTGCTTTTTTTTCCCTGATGCAAATTTGTCTGAGTCGATAACTACTTAACTCCATCTGCATGTGTCTCTGTTTATTTTTTTTAATTTGTTTTTGATGGCGCTGGGGTATGGCGACTGAAGCTTCATGACGGCGATGTGCCATTGTTTTCTTCGTCTTTTATCTCGGGAAAATGACTTGAATTGGGAAAAGGAAATCTGTCGGCTGACCTTTGCAGAAAGGGGATTTTACGGGAAACCTCTCAGACAATTCTATTAACTGATAAACACCGGCGCAATGGGCGGTAGTTGGGTCTCTGCGGTCTGTCTGCAAAGATGGAATGGGATCTTTTGATAAATGTGATACCACTCTTCTGTTAGCTAGGGGATTAGATTTGGTAGCAACTACTCTGTAAGCTTGATTTAATCTGTTGTATGTGTATTCAAGTGAATCTCTTCTGCAATTCAATGAGAAAAGTCGTATATAGCACCTCACGCCCATATCCAGAAATATGACCCATAATATCCCAAGTCAAATAAAGTACAAACGTAACAGCCCCTCCCCGCTTCACTTCTTCTTCTTCTCCTCCTCCGCTTGCTGTAGCTTCTGCCGATCCCCCTTGTCCTCCCTCAACGCGAGAACAATATACGAAAACAGCACGAGATTCGCCGTGATCGCCGCCATGGCGCCTGCATACGTCGTGTCTCCATCGAAAAGGTTGTTTACGCTATAGAAGTACGCGGAGATGGGGAGGACCACGACGGCGACGGCGTATGCGATGAGTTTCGTGAGGACTTGTCTGCGTGAGGGATACGTGTTAGTTAGAAGAAGGGGTTGAAAAGATGGTCCTGGGGAAGAGAGAGGGGGGGCGTACTGAGGGTAGCCAGGCAGGTCTTGGAGCTGTATGACCTCCCTGGCCTGTCTGAATTGCGGTTGTTGTTGCGCTGGCGCTGGTTGGGCGGGAGAGCTGGCCTCCTGGGCGGGGTTGCGGCGGGCGGCCATGGTGGATGTACGGAGGGAGAGGGATTGAGGGTGGATTGAAAGTGGTTTGTTTTGTCGAAAGAAGATGGACTGGAAAGGGAGTCAAAGCGCGTTGGTGCTCGGGGAATTTTTCTTTTAGGCAAGCAGGGTAGTATTCGTTTATCGTCGCAGGAATAACGGCGTTGGTCCAGCTGGAGTTACATGGTGGAGCTTGGGGGGCGGCGAGCAAAGCTCCGGTCGGGGCGGGCCTGGGCGCCGGTGCCGCTAAAATGGGGTTGGGCTTAGGGGGTCGATGCCCTGAAGCGCGACTATTTACGGAGTGCTCTCTACTTTGATAGTGAATTGGGTCTGCTTTGGTCATTTAAACCCAACATGATGCATTTTCAATGAAGGGCAACTAGCAATGATCATTGGTAACATGATTTGAAAGCAAGTTATTATTCGGTCTACTCAATGGGTGAATACATCCAACTGCCATCCATGCCATTGTTCATTCAATTGAAGCAGAGTGGCATCAATGCGCAAAACGAGCCAACCTGGTCATTATAAGAGTGACTCCAGCTTCCCAATCGCCAGCAATGAACACTCAATATGATCAGACAAGTGCGCTGGCTCCTATTCTTCCCTATTGTGCACCACTTACGGTCACCTGATGGCGTGTCTTGAGCAGCGCGTCTGGCCGTCTGCCGCGCGCCACTCCAGAGTTTGCTGAGAAAATGTGGAGAGCAGAACATTTTTGACCTCAACCTCAGATCAGCTTGGGCAAGCTGCTTGGAAGCACACACATAACCAGCAGCACTAAACAACTCTCATCGGCCTTGCTTCATGTCTGCTTCTACTCATTCTTAGTTAATTTCTATATCAATAAGCTCGCGACAATAACCTCATCTTCCTCAATCCTCCGGCTGCTCCCCCGCAGGGAGCCCTCTATTCACCATGATAGATTGTATTCCCGATACACCCATTCGCAAGAAGACAGCTGCAGAAGAGCTGATTCCGTCCGCCTCGGATTCTTCCGAAGATGAGACCGTTGCGACCGTCCCACTCTACCAGTCCCTCCATTCAACCGCAACACAAGCGTCCACAATACCGACCCAAGCCCTATACACACAGAAAATGACCCAGCCCACACAAATAATTGAGCGACCTACCCCTCCCAAAAGCTCTCCTCTTCGAAATCCCCCCGTCGTTCAAGTTGCCACATCCTCCCCTCTTGCCCCGACTACTTTTTCTCGCTATCCTGCTGCTAGAGCTGGTGTTTTGTCTTCCTCAATGGCACCCAGCGGCACTCGTTTTCGAGCTCCTGCAATGGCTGCACCTGTGAAAAGAACGCCTGTTATTGATCTGGAGGATGATGGGCCTACTTATCGTGGTGGCTCGTCGGATGAAGAGGATCTACGTCGTGGCACAACTGATATCAAACCTTCCACCTTCATCAAAGCTTCAAAGAGTCCTGAGAAGGAGCGAGTGGCTGAATCTCCCGTCGCTGCAACAAAATTCAAAGAGATTACGGCTGCAGCATTCTACAATCCAACTTCTGCGTTCAAGGGCCCTGGTAAACGACAGGCAGACACCACTCGAGATCCTTCTGCGAAACGCCCACGCAGCAATCTTACCTCTCCAGTTTCAGAGCCCTTGGCTCTTGCCGACATTGAAGATTACAATATTAAAACCAAAGTGGAGCGGATGCGCAACGTCTTTCCCAACAAATCTGTTCAAGCTTGCTTGGATGCATTACTGGCTAAAAAAGGAAACTATGAAGATGCGGTGGATTATATTGGGCAGCTCGACGATGCTCCAGTTGAAAACGCCATGTCCGACGACGAACTGAGCCTCGACCACAAGTCTGCGGGCCCATCCGCGCCAGTTAATACCGCAAAACAGCAAATTAAAGCGCGAACTCGAATTCAAGACAAGTGGGCAACGGGCCAGCGAATCGGCCAGAGAGCAGGCTCTCCACAAGCACGTCGGCGATTAATCAGAGGAAGCAAATCACGACGAGTTTCTCCTATCCCCATTTCGTCTCCTGTCACCGGCGGTATTACGAAGAAGCCTGGAAGGCTTGTAAGAGGAAGAAAAGCCAGATCTCGATCTCGATCTGAATCCCCAGTGCTCTCCTATGTTGAATCCGATGATTCTGATTCTGCACCTGAGGCATCGGAAGATGATGGTTCGTTGCAAGTTAAGGTCTTGAAATTTTTCAACACCTGCTCCGCAGACGACCTCGCCGACATCGCGGAACTCGCTCCTGACGTTGTCACCCATTTTATGTCTAAGCGCCCATTTACTTCTTTGGCACAAGTGCGCGAGATTTCGATTGAACCCGTTCAGCCAAAGGGAGCGAAAGCTCGAAAAGCTAAAAAACCGTTGGGCGATAAAGTTGTCGACAAGTGCCTTGATATGTGGACCGGCTACGAAGCTGTCGACGCTTTGGTCAAGAAATGCGAAGATTTAGGCAAGCCGATTGCTGAAGAGATGAAGAGATGGGGTGTCGATATATTTGGCTCCAAGACCGCAGGAGAATTGGAGTTGGTGTCCTTGGAGAAATCAAGTTCCTCCCACGATTCCGGCGTTGGAACTCCCTCCAGCGTTAGCAGTGAATCAACTGGCAATAAATTCATTGGACAACCGGCAATCATGAGCGAGGATATCAAAATGAAAGACTATCAGATTGTTGGAATCAATTGGCTCAGCTTGCTCTTCGAGCAAAAGTTAAGCTGCATTCTTGCTGATGACATGGGACTGGGCAAGACCTGCCAGGTTATTGCTTTTCTGGCTCATCTGTTCGAAAAAGGCGTTTCAGGACCTCACCTTGTCGTTGTGCCTTCGTCAACATTGGAGAACTGGCTCCGCGAATTCTCAGTTTTCTGCCCAAAGTTGAATGTCATGCCGTACTATGCTGGCCAAAAAGAACGGGCGATCATCCGGGAGCAGATCGAAGACGACCGTGAAAATATCAACGTTGTCATTACCACGTACACCATCGCCAAGGCGAAAATGGACGCAGCTTTTCTTTCGACAATGGACTTCTGCGCTTGTGTATTCGACGAGGGACATATGCTAAAGAGCAGCAAGTCACAGCTCTACAACAAACTTATCCGCATTCCTGCGCAATTTCGCTTGCTCCTTACAGGAACACCATTGCAGAATAACTTGCAGGAACTAGCATCACTTTTGGGATTCATTCTACCCCAAGTGTTCAAGGAGCGAAAAGATGACCTGGAATATATCTTTAGCGCAAAGGCCAAAACCATTGATACACATTCAGCCCTACTTTCAGCACAGCGAATTGCAAGAGCCAAGTCAATGCTTACTCCGTTTGTGCTTCGCCGGAAGAAGCATCAAGTGATTGATTTACCAGCAAAAATTACGCGTGTTGAGTATTGCACGTTGAACGAGGCGCAGAAATCAATTTACGAAAATGAGATAGAGACAGTACGACGTACCCTTGCTGATCGTGCAGCTGGCAAGAAAATTGGAAACAAGTCAACCAACATCCTTATGAAATTGCGCCAAGCTGCAATCCACCCGCTCTTCTACCGTCGCCACTACGATGATCAGACCCTCAGTCGAATCGCAAAGGCGTGCTTGAAGGATCCAAAGTGGGCAATGTCAGACCCGGACGCGATCTATGAAGAGCTAGTTGCGTACAATGATTTTGAGTGCCATACGTTGTGTTCGAACAGTCCAGATGCCCTGGGTAAATTCGCACTGAAAAACGACGAATGGATGAATTCTGGCAAGGTCGAGAAGCTGTGCGAACTTCTCAAGAAGTTTACCGAAAATGGAGACCGGGTGCTGGTATTCTCTCAATTCACCATGGTCATGGATATTCTGGAACATGTTCTCGAGACTTTACAGATTAGATTTTTCCGTCTGGATGGTACAACTTCTGTCGAAGACCGGCAGTCTATCCTCGACGCGTTCTATGAGCAGGTTGACATTCCCGTGTTCATGCTGTCAACCAAAGCAGGAGGTGCAGGCATCAATCTGGCTTGTGCCAATAAGGTTATTATCTTCGACTCGAGTTTCAATCCACAGGATGATATCCAGGCGGAGAATCGGGCACACCGTGTTGGCCAAACTAGAGAGGTTGAAGTTGTGAGACTGGTCACCAAAGATACAATTGAGGAGCAGATATATGCACTTGGCCAGACGAAGTTGGTGCTCGATCAGCGTGTTGCTGGGGAGGAAGAAGGTGGGAAGAAGGGTGAGGAGGCAGGAATCAAAGCCGTTGAAGAAATGGTGCTGGCAAAGTTGGAAGATGAACAGAGTGAGAGGAAGGACGCTGGGGAGCAGCAGGGCTGAGTGTTATGCGAAGAAATCCAGTGGAAGACGGCGGAAACAGACTGAGAGGCTTCGGCGACTTAGGATTTGATTTCGGCTCGGTGTTCGTTTGCGAATGGGACGTTTTGCTTTTTGTTTCTGCTGTTGTGCTTGCGGCCTTTTTTCCCTCCTACATTCGGTTTCGTTCTCGCCTTTTCTTTTTCCTGTTGTACTCGTTTTCCCGGTCCCTGTTCTCCCCTGTTTGCCTCTCTCGTTCTCCAAGATTCCCCCTTGTGGCAAAAGAAATCAAGACCATTGTCTGATGGCCAGTTGCGTGTAGTTGAAGATTTCCCCCCAGTCCGGAGTTGCGGTTTGACTGATCCAGATTGTTCTTCACATTTGCTAGACTCGCTTACCCACATAGATTTTAGAGACATTTGCAACTGCATTGCATGGCATAGCGGTAGTTTACCCTTGAAAACCTCGTGTTGTCGCTGTTGAGGTCTTGCCTCGTTCCCGGCTTCCCCTGTGCATAGATATATGTGAAAGCATCCCTGACGGTCCCTTTTTCCTCTCCTCGCTAACCGGCCCTCTGATCAGCCTCATTCTGCAGAAGATGCTGTCTTGACTTCTGCTCCGCTGCGTTATATCTGTGTTTCTCCGCGATTGTTACGTGGAGCAATTTCCCGTCCATCCATATTCCTCTCAAGACATTTCAACTCCATCTGAGCATTCTCCATACTACAAGAAGCGCATCAAAGCCCTGGCGCCCACCCGATCAGCTCTCTTTCAACCCCGCAGCATCCGCACGTACCGCTCGGCATCCCCGCCTTAACGAACTTGCATGGCGATAGGGACCGGGGGGGAGTGATGATCCTTGTTGTCTGGGGGAGGTTTTTTTTTTTTTTTTTGAGAGAGTGTGCGTTGATATTGGGCTGGGAGGTAGGGATGGGATGGGTGAGACCCGGGGCCCTTGCATGACTGTGCCTGGCGGCGAGAATATTGGCGAGGTTGGGTTAGTGATGGATGGAGCTTTGGTTTGATGATGTTGGAGATGGAATTGATTCGGCGCGGTGTAGAGAATTGTCATGGAAAATGGAGGGCATGCCAATGGCATATTTGCTAGGAATGAAAGGACCAAGTACTGTATGTGCATCCGTAGCCGTCGAATCTTCAAAGCCTGAAAAGTGATATTCTAGTTGCTTTTCCCTATTTCTTTCCTTCCACTACTATAACGCTGGCGTAAGAACGGAGTGGATGAAAGTCCCAGAGACCAGGAAACGGAGCTTTGTCCACATCTTTTGCCATTTGGGATACTGATCATCAAACTTTCAGCTCTCGTCCGAAGCTGGCTGGCCGCATTGTCCCTGCTTCCTGATTGCCCGGGCAGTTTGATTTGATTCCACCATGTCGGAGAGACTTCGGGCACGGCTTCTGAGGTGGATGGCGCTGGTTTTGTGACCGGCGAGAGGATGACGACTGGACAGCTTGTTTGCCTTTGAAAGTGAGTGTGGGCTAGCTGGTTTGGACACCAGTATCCATATCCATTATCGTGGATCATCGTCCTTCCTGGCAGGTTGGAGAAGCTGAGCAATCGGTTGAACTGTCCGCGGTTGTCATAGCTCAAAGACGCAGAAGAGCCCACTGCGATCACCTCTCCACGAATCGTCCCATTGCGGTATCATTGATTCGAATGCCTCATCCAACAGGAATCCTCAAGACCATCCTGCCTCTTGTTCTTTGTCGAGAGTTGTGTTTGTGGAGAGCAACTCTCGTGGCGGGAGATCATCGTGGAGAAAAGAGCCCAACCGGGATCGATGCTGGAGAGCCAGAGACAACATCCAGCACTAGACCGCAGGGGGAAAGTCGAAGTGCCGGCCTGAATCCTTGCAGCCGGGGACCATGAGCTCATTTCGAGCAAGACATCAGCAGCAAGTCATTGAAGGGCGGAGGTTGGTGTGTGCTGGTTAGTCATGGTCCTCTTTCAGACGTCCTGCGTTCTCCTCCCTCGATGTTCTGACCACAACAACCAGAGTCCGCCATCATCGTTTCTTCTTCTTCTCTTCTTCTCGCTCACCACCTCCTGAGCAGTGAGCACACATGCCTGGATGGTACCTCGGCCTCTCTGCTCCACAGCGCCAGTGGCGACTGCAGTGACCATCCCTGGAGCGCTTGTCTCCTTCGCGGGGACGCCCAGGTGCTTCTGACCCCGAAGATCCTCTCTCGAAGCTGCTCGGAAGCCGCTGACCTCACCTCTTCTACGCCGGCCTGGATCGATCACGGGCTAGCGGCGTCGATCCAGCACCGGCGATAGGCTGAATCGCTGAGTCCGCGTCTGTGAAGCTCCTCACCATCGTCAATGAAACGTTGCGCCTTGGCATCTGGGGGAGATTTCCTCGAGCCGTTGTGCGCTTTGCTCGTGCCGTCCTGGCCAATCTCTCCTTCGCTTCTTCCAAGACAACGGGTCCAGGGGCGTGTGCTGTGAAAGGGAACCCATGCCTTTTACCACTTGGGTCACGGCCACTGAACTCTGAGCTGGCCTCTTTTCGCCTTCTCGTCTGGTTTGGATTACAATCCCCAATGATGCTTGTTCTCGTATTCTCGGTGCTCTCTTTGTCTTCTTTCTTCCATGATCGACATGAAAACCTGGGGATGTGGCCGCTCGCCGAGCGGCCCGATCTGTGTACAGCCGAAGATAGGAGAGCCACGGAACCTCTCACGCCTTCCCACGAGGACTCGTGGAGATCAACTCCGCCATCGCGACCGACAGCTCGTTTGGTCACGTTCTCTTCCAGGCGGATTCTGGAAGAACGCCCATGGCGATCCCCGCCGCTGCCATTGAATACGGAAGTCTAATTATAATTACCCTTTGATGAATGCTCTGGCTGAATGTGCCTATCATCATCTCCACCAAAAGCAACGAAGGAATTCCGCATTTTATTTTCCGTAATGAACGGGACCTGCCAAGAAGGTTCGAGAGGCGACAAGGTAGGATTTGATCCTCTCACCATTCCACCGGTCTTTTCGTGGATGTTCCTTTTGAGGTATCATTTCGCTTGCCAAGGCGCCTTCTCGACTTGTATACCGGCCATGTTCGCTCGTATCTGTGGTGCCAGGGAACCTAAACCCCCATGATCCAGGAGCATGTCGTACGGAGGAGTCGGCCCAAGTCTTATTATTTCACAGGATCAAAGGAAATGGGGCCCTTCCTTCAACCCGCAGACCCAGACTTTGGGCGGAGATCTGGGGTAGCATTCTGCCTGACAGGTGCTTTTTTTTGCTGACTCTTATTTGGGATTCGATATGGCGCAGGCGGCAGATCGCGGCCATCGGCGGCGGACGGCAATATGCAATCTCCCAGTCAGGAGAGCCGGTTGGGTGAAGATGGGGAGAAGACCTGGCGTGCCTGAAAAGAACTTAAAAGAGGGAGCTATTCCCCCGGAATTTTTTTTCCTCTTGACGATCCTTTCCCCTTGCTTCTGTTGTGATCAGGAGTAAAGCCTGGGCTGTCGATTCTGTTGCTTTCTCGAGTGGTGATAGTTGTGTGTAAAAGCACAATTCAATCACAATGAAGACCACCGGCTATCTTGCCTTGGGCGCTGCCCTCGCCTCGTCCGCTTCGGCCGCTGGCCTCCAGAACCCGCAATTGGGAAAGAGAATCCCAGACATCTTCAAGCCACTCGTCTCCCATGTATGTAACCGGTCTATTTGCGCGCACGCAGTTTCAAACCGGCCGAAGCTGACAATTGTGCATTTAGGATGAATTGATGGCTCGCGTCAAGCTACGGGACTTGGAAGCTGGTATCGACAAGTTGCAGAGTTTTGCTGATGCTCATGACAATACTCGCGTGTTCGGTGAGGAGGGCCACAGGCTCACCGTCGACTACATCTACAACGAGCTCCGAAAGACGGGTTACTACCATGTCACCAAGCAGGAGCAACAGCACTTGTGGACTCGTTCCGACCAGGAATTGAAAATCAACAACAAGGAATACGATGCCGGTGCCATGACCTACAGCCCATCTGGAAGAGTGGAGGGAGACGTTGTCTTCGTGCCAAACCTCGGTTGCGCCGCTGTAAGTTTCTGGAATGGCCCATTAAAGCGCAATCATGGCTGATTCGTATCGTGTAGGGTGACTATCCCTCTGACACTGAGGGCAAAATCGTTCTCCTTGAGCGTGGAACTTGCTCCTTTGCCGAGAAGTGCGCCCTTGCCTACAAGGCCAAGGCTGCTGGTGCCGTTGTGTACAACAGCGTCCCCGGACCCCTTCGTGGCACTCTGGGTGGTGTTTCTGACGAAACCGTCCCAATTGTCGGTATCTCCAGAGAAGACGGCCTTGCCCTTGTAGGCGAATTGGAGAACGGCAGCCTCTCTGCGAACCTGTTCGTTGAGTCCAGGAGGGAAAACCGAACTACGTGAGTAATGTTGATTATCTCTACTCCGGGCATCATAGGCTAATGCGCTTGTTCAGCTGGAACGTCATTGCCCAGACCAAGGGCGGTAACCAACGCAACGTCGTCATGCTCGGCGCTCACTCCGACGGTGTCGATGCTGGCCCAGGTATCAACGACAACGGCTCCGGCTCCATCGGTCTCTTGACCATCGCCAAGGCCCTCACTCACTTCCGCGTCAACAACGCCGTCCGCTTCGGCTGGTGGACTGCCGAAGAATTCGGCCTCCTCGGTTCCGAATACTACGTTGACCAGCTCAGCGATGCCGAACTCGAGAAGCTCCGCCTATACATGAACTTTGATATGATTGGCTCCCCCAACTACGTCAACGGCATCTACGACGGTGATGGCAGCGCCTTCAATCTGACTGGTCCCCGCGGCTCCTCTGAAATCGAACACCTCTTCGAGAAGTACTTTGACGAGCAAGGATGGCCCCATATCCCCACCGCTTTCACTGGCCGCTCCGACTACTCTGCTTTCATCCTCAAGAACATCCCATCCGGCGGTCTCTTCACTGGTGCCGAAGTCGTCAAGTCCGACGAACAGGTCCGTCTCTTTGGCGGTGAGGCCGGCAAGTCCTTCGATCCCAACTACCATGGTGCCGGTGACACGTCCGAAAACATCCACAAGGGTGCTTACTTGTTGAACACCCGCGGTGCTGCCTATGCTGCTGCTGAATATGCCCGAAGCACTCGTTCCCTCCCACCAAAGGATGCTCCCCCCAAGGAGAAGAGAGGAGAGCGCAAGTTGAAGGGTTATGGTGGTGACCTCCTCGGAATGTGCGTTGAGAAGGCTTGCAACTACTAAATAATTCTGTGTTACGGCTTTTCTTAATGGGAGATGCTCTCATCTTCCCTTTTTTATGACGAATTCGTCAGTATTTGAGATTCTTTTCCCAACACTGTATATAATGGGAATATATAAGTATCAACAATGACAACGATATGAACTCAAAAAATAATATGTCCGGTTCCCTCTCCTTTTGCTGGAAAGAGGGGCAATATCATCCCACGCATCAGAAACATGTGGAGAAGGCAGCAGGCCAACCAAAAAGAAATATCCCATCCAGACTCCAGTGTCATTATCTAAAAAGTAAATACATTCCTAATTTGCTCCCATTGTATCACGCTCCATAGGCGCCTAATCACAACTGTGAAAGCAATCAATGTGCAAAAGATAAGAGTCCATCAATCCTGTATATAATGCAGAGCGGACGGTTTGCCATGAACGAAAATCAAAATGATAAGATTATGAAGCGGCCCAGAGATAATCATAGATCTAAAATTTTTTGCGTCCTCCTATACCATGAGAGGACTGGAAGGAAGATGCGAAGTTTCAGCCAATTTGGTTGGTATCTCTGTTATACTCGACTCAGCAGAGCCCTGTTTAGATATCAACGACCCTGTGCGGGCTGGCGCGGTTCCACCGTTGCTGGCTGCTTTTGCGGTACTATTTCCTTCAATGGCCTTGAGGACGGCTGGGCTCTTTTTTGACTCGGTGCCTATGACACTGCGTTTAGTAATTCCGAGTATTTCGTCCACCTCTTTCGCCCTGGGAATGAGATCTTCGAATCCCAGGACCGTTATGCAATCGTGGTAGGTTTTGGATCTTTTGGCTTCGGCAAAGGTCTTGTCTTTTCCTGGGATGAGTTGATTAAGTAGGTATTTTGTATTTCCCCATCGATTCTCGCACTGCATCGCCGCTTCGATGTAGGCTCGCACAAGGTCGCGCCAATGCGCTAAGCCGCCATCGGCTTGTGAGCGGAAACAGGAGAAATTAGATTCTGCGGAAGTGGCAATCATCGCGCCGTCGACGCCGTACTCGCGAATGAGAGTCATGGCCTCGTCACGCGACGTCACGTCGCCATTCATCACACATGCTACTCCTGCCTTTCGGCAGATGGATGCTATCATGGGCAGCTGTTCACGGATGGCTGCTTCACGTGGACGCATGGGAGTCGTTCTGCAATGCACGGTAAGGCCGGTTATGCCGGTTTTGCATAGACGGGTAACGAGTGACTCTGTCCGCTCCGGCTCCGCAAGAATGCGGATCTTGACAGAAATTCCAATCTCGTATGGCTTTCCCACTTCTTCGACCAGCGCCTCGAGAATAGAAACCAGTCGATCCGGAGTTTGAAGGAGCGCCGCACCCATTCCACCACTTGTGCTAAAGGGCTTCGGGCAGCCCGAGTTGACATCTATTCCGGATACGTCTGCGGCAACGATTTTCGCCGCTTCCACAGCCAACGACGGGGTTGCGGTGCCGAGCTGAAAGACCAATTTACCCCTCTCGCGAATAGGATCAATTCTAAATATCACTGCTTCTTCGGCTGGCTTATCGGTCCGGCCACCGTTCGAGGGCATACGGGTGAATTCTACCATCGAGTTCCGAGGGTTAATGCGCCGTTTTGCGCCAATGATCGAGCGGTCGATGGTTTCCGGGCCCCATACCAGGTCTGCACCATATCTGAGAGAAACGAGTCGTGAAGGGGTCTCCCCGGAGCGGACCATCGGTGCGAGGACGACTTTGCCTCGATAGTCCACCCCATTTTTCGGGATTGGAACGCGGGGCGCGGTCGATGTAATGGACGTCATGACGGCTCGGAAGATGTTGAACATGTCATTGTCAGTATTGACAGAGAAGGGAGAATGCAGGTCCTGGGAGTCAACCGGCGCAAGGGAGAGCGGGAGTCACAGAGCAGCGAGAGCAAAGGATAGCGGACGTTGTGACTCGGAATGCCCGATTGGGAAAATCGAGATCACGTGGCGATAAGCCGATAACAATTTTTAAGCTGAATAAGCAGGCTTGGCTCGATCAGATTAGATTAGATATCTAGCTAGCAGAACGGAAATAGGCCCTTTATATCAATATAACCACGGTAATGCTCTTCAGCAAGGCCCCCCAGCTTAGTTTCACTCATCAGGGTTCGTCAGTAGTGGTGGGTAGCTTGGTATTCTTAGTTATATACCTGTCCTCTTGAACAATACCTTGGGGGTAGTGCGGAGGGATGCTTCACTGAATCTGCGTTTCAGCCAACCTCAGGACGCCTTGAGTGGAAAGGAGAAGCCAAAGCTACTCGTGGAAGATACGGAGTACTCCGTATTGGGCGTCGCATTTGAAAACTGCCATCTTCCTCTCATCCGAACTGCGGTGAAATGCCGATAGCAAACAGTGCAAACAAGGCCCGCCAATGCTTGGCCCGATTTGCGGAGGCGCACCGAGCACTGCGACTTTGGTTGTGATGAGAACGGCTCAGTTATCTATCGGCGTTGTTGAGGAGATGAAGAGCATCCAGAACCAGGACTACCGCTTTGGATCTTTGCGCAATCGGCTGTAGTGACGATGCAACATCAATTTTAGAACAGTGTCAAAAGCGAGACGATCGACAGGAAACATCCTGGGCATTGACAAGGTCTCTGCGCTGCGCTCACCGCAACACCCTGAAGCCAAAGGAGAGTGTAATCGTGTCTAGTCTGCGAGCAACTGCAACGGCATCCCAGCCATGTATGGCTTGTAGACTTCTCTGGACCATGGCGCTCGGGTTGACCCTCGAATGAATGGAGCTCCAGGTCGGGAAAGACAGGAATGCATGGCACCCGTGACGGTCGTTATCAGTGAACATTTTGTGTGCCTGTCCCGTGTTGGCCTTGGGGGAATATTTCTGTTTTATATAGATTCGTTTTCCTGTGGCTTGAGAAACCTCGGCTGCCGGGACAGCCAATGACGGAGAGATGCCTAGAGCGCGCAAATTAGCCTATCGCCGAAACAAATTTTTTTGAAGAAACCGATCGCATATCAACCGCGTGTCGAAGGGAGGTGTCTCGGGAAAGCAGCGTGGGCCGACGGCTAAACATCGATCATCAGGGCTAAGGATGGAATGCTACTTAATTGAAACCTTCTTCTGACCTCGAAATTCTCTGTCAAGTATCGCAGTCAATGTCGCAATTGTTGCAGGCCGTGAGGGTGCTAGAGTGTCCATTGACCAAGGTTCCACCATCATTGCCATCACCAGCTCTAGTCCGATCCCGCTGCCGTAGCCAGAGCGTCCTGCGCGCCAGCCCCAGACACACCTCTCTCTGGCCGTGCAATCTCCTGTTTCACCGGATTGAGCACTGCCTGTCACCCTGCAGCCCTGGCGCCCTCCTCTGCCCCTGTTCATAGTGCAGCGCTGCACGGCAAGCCAGTTCTTGGGACAGCAACGACTAAGCTGGCTCCCCCCACCAACACCCACGCAATTCGCTCTCTGTGCCCCTCCTCGTCTGCGGTGTCTTCTCACACACTCCGTTTCACCTCCCCTCCCTCTCATCAGCCTGCTACTTTATCTGCTCGCAATCCCCGGGCGGCTTCCTCCACTGTGAATCGTGCTGCTCTCCTCTCCCGCCACTTCTCTGCGTCCGCCGCTCGCCCTGCACCTGACAACACCGTCGCCATGTCCTACTCCGTCCGCAAGATCGGCCAGCCCAACACTCTCGATTTCCGCGCCTATGTCGAGAAGGATGGCGTCCCGGTCTCTCCGTTCCACGACATTCCGCTTTATGCCAATGAGCAAAAGACCATCCTGAACATGATCGTTGAGATTCCTCGCTGGACCAACGCGAAACTTGAGGTATGCTGCTCGTCTCTCCAGGCGGTGCCCCGCCTTCAGCAATGAGGTCGGGCGTGTAGGCTGACGTTCTCTGTTTTTGTTTTTAGATCTGCAAAGAGGAATTCCTCAACCCGATCAAGCAAGACATCAAGAAGGGCAAATTGAGATTTGTGCGCAACTGCTTCCCTCACAAGGGTTATCTCTGGAACTATGGTGCATTCCCACGCGTGAGTTGTTTGCCCTGTCCTCCCTTTCCTATCTAAGGACATCACGTGCTGACTGTGGTGTGTGTGTTACTGCTGTCACAGACCTGGGAAGACCCCAATGTTGTCCATCCCGAGACCAAGGCCAAGGGCGACAATGACCCTCTCGATGTTTGCGAGATTGGCGAATTGGTTGGCTACACTGGCCAGATCAAGCAGGTCAAGGTTTTGGGTGTGATGGCGCTCCTCGACGAGGAAGAGACCGACTGGAAGATTATCGTCATTGATGTGAACGACCCCCTTGCCAACAAACTCCAGGACATTGAGGATGTTGAGCGCCACCTTCCTGGCCTCATGAGAGCCACCAATGAGTGGTTCCGCATCTACAGATCCCGGATGGGCAGGCCTGAGAACCAGTTCGCTTTCTCTGGCGATGCAAGAACAGGAAGTGAGCTTTCTA
>NW_003052496.1:1795068-1823948 GCF_000003515.1 Uncinocarpus reesii 1704
AGGTACGCAATGGAATTGTCCAAGAATGCTCCGACGCCTGGGAGAGACTTATGGCCGGAAAGTCCCAGCGTGGTGATATGTCCTTGTATGTCCTCACTTCATTCATGCGAAATAGACAACGTTTATCTTATACATGACTAATTCTCCTCTTTAGGGCTAATGTCAGTGTCGAGGGCTCCGCCGACCGCGCTGATCAAAGCAAGATCGAATCCATCCCCGCTGGCCAGGACCTCCGCCCCGCTCCAATTGATGGCAGCGTTGACAAATGGTTCTTCATTTCAGGTGCTGCTGTTTAAATCAGTTCAATTAGCATATCTGCATCGCGGGTGGTGTTTATTAGCCTGAGCCGAAAGATGTTTTTGTTCTCCTCTTCATGGCGAGATGGGCTTTTTGAGATCACAAGTTACATGGAACAGAACGTCTCATAGAGCAGAACCTCGATGGTTCCCACCAAAAAAAAGTTCAAAGAAGCTTTTTTGCTCAAATGGCGGTGTTCTGTCTTATGGAATATTCTATTAGATTCATTTTCATTATATTATGAATCCCATAGTTTGGTCCCCGCAAGGCAAAGCAATAAAGGCATTCTGAACCATTTTATTCTCCATTTCCTCTTTCTGCCATTACTTCACCTCTGTCACCAAGACAACCAATCCAGTCAGCCCTACAAATGCCGCATGCTAGGCCGAATGTTGCATGGTGAATCGTTTCAAGCCGCCCGATTCGATTTTGATAGGAACAAGAATTGAAGAGATATCCAAGTAAAAAATAATTCTGGCATTGGGAACTCCGTCAAATTCACCAATTATAGTTTTGTCATTCACAGACCCTCTATCTCATCATATTGTACAGATGCCCGCGTAGTATGTCCATCCATATTCCACGCAACATATTTGCTCTAAAACACCAACCAGCATCCAAAAACGTGCTCAACCCTTCAAACTCTCCTCTCTCTCAATAACTCTCCCAACGCGCCCTAGTTCTTCCAACACATCATGTACCGACATTTGATTCTTTCCCACTTCGAATCTGAGCTCCTTGCCATTGCGGAATCCGATGGTCATTTCCGGCAGCTTCGGCGAGTGTCGAGGGAGCTTCGTCACGGATATTTTGATGTGTGAAGAGCTCGAGGGCGATGCGGTCGTTGGTGTTTGGAGGAGGGAGAGGACCAGTCGGCAGGGTTTGGAGAGTGGGGAGAAAGGGGAGAAGGAGGCGCGGAAAGAGGAGATCGTGGAGAGGGGGAGAGACATTGCGGAGAACTAATATCAGGATCGCGTAGCGGAGAGGAGCTGGGGAGATGACGGTGAGCGAGTTTGCGGTGCAAAAGAGTGGTTGGGCCGTACGCTATGTCTACCGACGACCGTTGATGGTCTGTACTTTGAATGTTTTCGGGTGGTGCGGCTAAGATTCTGCTGTAAAACGAAGGTCGGAAACGTAACTGGCTATGCGATTGAGGTAGAAACAATTGGATTTCGTTAAATCGTCAGATAGTAAAGCGCAAGAGATGTCAGATTATACTCCGTACTGAAGCTGCAATGTGCAAATGATTTGCAGCCAAATAAAATCGATGTTTGCATTCTTGTCAAACATGCTTGGTGCCAGCTTATCAACATCGCTGCCATCTCAAGGTTGCAAGACATCCAATTCAATGAACGGGATAATATGTGTTATTCTGTCCGCCTCATGGTTCAGTATCGTTAATATGCGGATAATGAATTTGGATCCAATTCCAAACCGATAATCCACTAATAACCTAGCCAAACACCTGCACCATGTCTTCACCGGCGCTTCAACAGCATCTCACAGCTCTCTCCACCACCTACAAACAAACCCTACCTTTGATACAACGCCTAGAAAAGTGGTCTGATACTCCGGGACAAGGCGATGATGCGCGTATCGAACTTGGTGCGGAGATCCATCTCCGGCTCAAGGAAATGGAAGATGAAATGGAACTACTAAGAGTCGAGGTTGATGAACTGGAGGCAGGCGGCAGCAGAAAAAGGGAGAATGAGGACAAGGAAGCAGAGAGGGAGAGAATATTGATCATGTCCAGGAAGTTGGAAGCTGATATGAAGACGTGAGGCGCTCCGGATTGCTTGGTATCCATGTTGCTATGTTTCCGGGACCTGTAAGAAACGTACTTCCTCGGATGATTGATCGCTGACGTTTAAACTCATATATAGCATCCGAACACAATTTCGAAAAGCTCAAATCCAAGCAAAACGCAACGCGGAAGTAGCCAAGCAGAAAGAACGTCAACTGCTGTTTTCGAGGAATGGCGAGGACGGAATACCGCGGACCAAGGCTTCGCCAAAGCTCACGCAAGATGATTTGATTGTGAACGCGTCAAATGATGTGACTGCTGCTTTGAGACGAACCCATCAACTAATGCAGTCAGAGCTGTCTCGGAGCCAATTTGCGCAACAAACACTAGGTAACCGCACCCAAGCCCGGAGTTCTATGAGGCAATGGCAGATAACTAATGCAACTTTGGCCTAGAACAATCCACGGCGGCGTTAAATTCCTTATCGGAATCATATAGTAACCTTGATACCCTTCTTGCTTCTTCGCGCTCACTTGTGAGCTCCCTCCTCCGCTCACAAAAGTCAGATACGTGGTATTTGGAAACTGCATTTTATATCCTGGTGGGAACTATAATTTGGCTACTATTCCGGCGTATATTTTACGGCCCACTATGGTGGTTACTCTGGCTGCCGGTGAAGATGGTCTACAGATCCATGTTTGCAGTTTTAGGAATGGCAGGCTTATCTGGTGGCACGCAGAAAAGTGCCATTAGCGTAGATTACTCGACTGGAATAAACACGGTCTCGACTCCGACGGTGGCCTTTTCACCAAGTTCTATAGCGGGAGGTGGTTACTCAGTGGAGCATCCAGCTGCAACACGGACGACTGCGGTGGAACCCAGCAACATATCGGGGCAAATAGCGGAGATGGTGGAAGAAAGGGAAAAGGAAGAGAATCGTTATCGAGAAGAGGGCACGAACATCGATGGCAGCTCCCCAGAAGAGAGGCAACGACAGGCGGAAATGCCACGAAATCCGAAAAAACGGATGTGGGAGGAGAACATTGACGAAGGAGGGAAGAAGGATGAATTATAGACCTTGTCAGCATGAAATAATGACACGATATAACCACTCTCTTGGTCCCCAAAAGTGTGCATCTGATTAATTGAAGTTCGCAATCATGGCACGTGACAGACGCGTCGGGTTTCGCGACTGCGCTCGTCTTCAACATCAGCATCGCAAAGCTCACTCCGATTCCTCCAACCTTTAATCCCACAATCAATCATGGCGGCTAATTTTTTCAGCAACAAGGCCCGAGCTGCTGCTGCTACTAATGCGGCAGCGTCAAAATCAAAATCCACTACAGGCGAGGAAGATAAGTCAAGACTCCAGCCTTGGGTGGAGAAATAGTATGCTTTGGACCTTCAAGTATAGAGTCGCAGTTGGTGCTAACCTAGCTTTAGCCGGCCAAAAACACTCGATGATGTAGCTGCTCAAGATCATACCGTAACCGTCCTGCAACGGACTTTACAAGCTTCGAATGTACGAGACTTTTAACCAGCTTTTCTGTCCGAAATGCTCATCCATCTAGCTTCCACATATGCTTTTCTACGGCCCTCCTGGTACCGGCAAGACCTCCACGATTCTCGCCCTTTCGAAATCTCTCTTCGGCCCCAAGCTGTACCGCTCACGAATCCTCGAACTGAACGCTTCCGATGAACGAGGCATTAATATCGTGCGCGATAAAGTCAAAAACTTCGCGCGCACCCAGCTTTCACACCCGCCCCCGCAAGATTCGGAGTATAGAAAACAATATCCGTGTCCGCCGTTTAAGATTATCATTTTGGATGAGGCGGACAGCATGACGCAAGACGCTCAAGCAGCTTTGCGCCGGACGATGGAAAGATTCTCAAAGATCACCCGGTTTTGCCTCGTGTGTAATTATGTTACGAGAATAATCGATCCATTGGCGAGTCGTTGCAGCAAATTCCGCTTCAAAACTCTGGATGGATCAGCGGCTGGCGGTCGTCTGGAAGAGATTGTCAAGGCGGAGAAGTTGAGAGTTGACGATGGCGTTATCGATGCGCTGATTCGATGCAGTGAAGGGGATTTGAGAAGGGCGGTCACATATATGCAGAGCGCGGCGAGGCTAGTTGGGTCCGGGCTGGCAGGGAAAAGTGGGAAGGATGAGGGCGGCGACGAGGAGATGCCCGACGCCGATAGCTCGGGAGTTATTACTGTACAGAATGTGGAGGAGATTGCGGGTGTTGTTCCGGATAATGTGGTGAATCGGCTGATCGACGCTATGCAGCCCAAAAAGGGAGGCTCTGTATACGAAGGAGTTGCGAAGGTCGTTACGGATATTGTGGCCGACGGTTGGAGCGCCGGCCAAATACTGTCACAAGTAAGAAGCTCCTTGTCTCCAACAATCAGTTTTCTCCTTCAGCTAAACATATTGCGCAGATGTATCAAGCAACTGTGTTTAACGAGTCAATTCCCGACATTCAAAAGAACGACATTGTTATGATATTTTCTGAGTTTGATAAACGACTTATTGATGGTGCGGACGAGCAACTCTCGATATTGGATTTAGCACTGAGCATTTCCGGAATAATGAGCCGATCATGAGGCCCAAATTTCTATGAACCGGCCGATTACGCTGATACTTCGCCTTAACCGATGCCTTACAATTCTCGATCTGAACCAGGACCACGACATCTCAGCCTCCGTTCATCGTGCATGGTAATGCTGGAATGGTATGGCTGAGTGACAAATATAAGACTGCCCTTCTCCAACATTGATTGGACAGTGGGGGGCTGTCCACCAGAGCACAGAAGATTTCTGTTTAAAATTCACCATCCCCGATGAGGCTTCTATCATATATGGAACCCCCTCCTCTAAAAAGGTGGGGAGTTGTCATGAAAGAAGATTTCGACCCAGTCATCAATGATATGGCTATATTAGTTGAGTAATTCACAAAATCTCCGTGATCCCAATGTTTATATGGATGCTCAAGCTACATGTCTAAATTTTTACACAAAAATGACACAAGCCTGTATCTAGTCAAGTCGATAAGGGTAGTTTGCCCACAAACTGATTCTTAATATGAACAAGAAGATACTATCCTCGCCCAGTCCATCTCCCAACTTGAATAATAGAGGCTGTAAGTGCTGGCAGCAGGAATGATGACTGACTACTCCGTAGGTCAGTTCTATTTCGCTGATACTCCTTAAACTCCCCTACAACAGCGGGAAATAGCTCCTTAGAGGTAGGCTGGGTTATGGGCCCTTAGAAAGGGATATCCCATGCCTAAATTAGGATGAGCAAGCCATGGAACTTCAGACTAATTGGAGCCAATATAAATCATAATAAACCACCATTAGAAAAAGAAATATAAACTAAAATCTATCCAGGTATTCAAGAGAACTAGGGCCATGTTTGCTTTACCCCTTTTCTCTCGTTTCTCCATATATGTGCGGAGTAGGGCACTCCCAACGTTAAACGCTCTCGACTTTCCTTTATATCCTATCTGTATCGACATCCCTGTTTCAGTAGCTATTAATTAGCATTACCTTCACTAGAGATCAATTTTGATATCTAGACCAGTCATCAAGTAGGGGCACTCCCCCTTCCGAACGATTTGGCTCAGCTACGGCATTGGGAGTGTCCGTGTGCCCCGTCGGTTCATGTGGCTCGCTTTTGATTAAACCTGTCAAGTCGTTTCTGGTGGTATCATCTCGGTGGACGATTTGTCCCATGGTCCCTTGACTCTCTCTGGATCTGAGCATGTCCGTATTCAGTTGGGGCGGAGACACATTTGGGTGCAAATCGTTTGGCATTGTCAGCGTTGCTGCTTGTGGAGCAGGCCCCGGAAATTCGCTTCCGTTGCTATCAGAGGCATGAGGTCGGGATGGACAATTTTGGCTAGGTTCAGAATCTGCAGTGGTAGGAGAAGTGATCGCGGTTATGTCATGGCAACCTTTGACAAGATCAGTCTTCTCTTGTGATTGATGCACTTTGTCTGGGAGGTCTTCCTTTTCTATGCCCCCCAGAATCTTTTGATCCATATCCTCCGTAGATGCTGCAATCCTTGGATCTCCAGCGCCCACAACGTCTGTTTGTAATCCAGGGCCTTCAACCACCTGAGCTGAAGGATCCGGGCCGCAGAAAACCTTTGCACTTCCTTCCTGGTTTTGGTATTCTTCTTGCAGTGGCTTGCCTTGGCCCGATTGCTCGCTGTTGCAAGGTTTAGCAACATTTATATCCGTATTCACAATGCTAGGTTCCTTGGCTGTTTTGGTTTTAATAGCCTGAGACTCTTGCCATCCCTCCGCCCACACTATCGCTTGAGACCATATCCTATACTCGTGCGGTGTCCTGATGTCCCGAAGTGACACAATAGCCGGAGTAATAACGCATGCGATATTATTCCCATTCAGAGTTGTGTTTTCTGCACTAAGTAGCATTGCATGGTGCGCCTTCATCAAGTCCGAGCCGTTTTCGAATTCGCTCAACTGAGGCGAGATGGAAGAAAGGCACCTGACGGGAAGACGCTGTTCCCAAAGCATCAAGGCGACGTCGCTTGTTTGCCGTATAATGCTGTAGAGCCTAAGATAGCGAGTATTCTCTTGTGACGCATTGCTTGTAGGTTTCATAATGCATTGTGCGCCCTTTAGAAAAGATGTAACCATTTCTGAGTAGCATTTTTGCCTCAAGCTCTGGAGTCGGGTCCATGAATCTTTTGGATAACAATAACCACCGTCTATTTCATCTGCACGAAACAAGCTCACTGTCTGCCCAACCCATTCGTTCATTCTGCCTTTGTATTCTGCCTATTGTGAGTGAACGGGCAAAGAAAAAACGACCTGATAAATAGGAGAGAGTGTGTAACGAAATAGCAATCCACGTACTTTTTGGGAGTAGGCTATTGAAAATGTCAGCCATTTTCTGTACATTGGCTGAGTGGCCTTCCAGAAAATGGAAAGGCTGGACAATGATGTTATTGCAAATGAAGTGAGAGAGAACCGTTTGCAGCAGCATGTACGGTCCCCGGCGTAGAAGTTGAAAAACAGCCACTGCATTTTCAATATCTCGACATGGCATCTCTGCATTGGATCCTCCCATCAGTCTTGCGAGAGCAGGTGAAACATCACTGTTAACGGCCGTAACAAGGCTGTGCTCCTTAGCCCAGCTTTGGCACTCTTGAATAATCTTGAAAAGGGAGTCTCGAATGACCTGGTCGTCCGTCCTGAGGTGCCTATAACGTTTTTGAATATCTAGAATCGACTGATGCAACTTGTTCACTTGCTCTTCTAATTCCAACACGCGTTTTTCGGAGGCTTTTAATGCTTTACGAGCGTTTCTACCCTCTTGTACCAATTGATTGATAGACTTCTTCGGTTTGGGCTTATTTGCAGCTTGACTGGAGGCACCACTTTTCCCGCCTCTTTTTCTCTTTGCTGCCGGAGCTTTAGTTGCGCTGCCGGTTGCGTCGCTAAAATTGGAAGCATCATCGTCCTAGAGTACAATATCAGAAAGGATTGTCAGATGAGCACCGGGTAGCCCTTACATCTTTATATTTAGGTGCCTCTGCACCGGTACCGCCGTTTTCAGCCCGTTTCCTTTTGGTTCCTTGATTATTTTGCTCAACTTCATAAGCCAGCTCATCCTCAAGTATATGCGTTTCTTCCATCTCCCTTATCGATTGTCTGGTGGCGGGAGGCATGTTTATAATGACCACTGAATCAAGTCTCTGACGCCGGTTCATTCAAAATAGAGTAAAGGTTGAACCGTGCAAGAACCTTAGAAATAGCGAAAGTGACTATTCTCAAAGTCAGAGCTACTAAAAGTGAGTTTCATGAAGCATCCTCTCACTTGAAGATCCTAGATATAAGGGAGAGCTTGATGGCCGATACTGCAATATAATCTCAATATAATGAGGATATAGGCAGAGTGAGCCTTTATTATCTTAACAAAAGTGCAAAAGTCTTTGTGTTTTCTGATTCACCCTTGATTCGATTTGAAATATATCTTTGAATCAACCATAGACCGACTGATCCGAGTTCACGAAAGGGAACCGTTTTCAAGGTATCGACTGGGAGATAGGAAAGTTGGACCTTCTAGCCACAAGAACGAGAACCCCTTTCCTTCACTTTCGAATGAGGATTTGAACAATAGCAACTGGGCTTTCATAAAAAAGCCAAAGTTAGCATTCATTGCACTTACAACCATCCTAATTTTCCCCGGAAGGATCGCGAAGACCGATTATCAAAGATGGTTCACATTTTCGAGTTGGGTCAAATTGAACCGGGAGCTGAAGATAAATGTGAATACGCACCAGTTCATTACTGTTGAGAAGCACGCTAACCTTCCAGTCGAAAATTCGGATGGAGAGTCAGAGGAAGGGTGGGTTGAGACATCAACCTCTGTCTCTGGAAAGCGGAAAAAGAAGCCTAAAGAGAGCGCTCGCAAAAAAAAGCGTATGTATGGAAGGCTAGAGGCCAGGCCATGGGGCTAATTTCACACGACAGGGAAAACTGCACGGTCTGCGAATCCCAAGCCGAAGGAACCACAAATCAGAAACCGTCGTATTGTTGGCGTTGATTTTGGCACCACATATTCCGGTAAATTCCTGTTCATATATGTCGTTGAAAGGCCTGCTAACAAGTATAAAGGTGTCAGCCTTGTGGACGCACTAGACGACATAAAAGGAGTTCAAATAATCAGGGAGTGGCCAGGGTCTGAAGACCATAAGCCAAAAATCGCAACAACTATTGCATACCAAAATGGAAAGCCATTGTGGGGAGGCCAGGTAAAGCCAGGCATGCAGTCGTGGTCCTGGTTTAAGCTGGGGATGGCCTCGAAGGAATGCGCAAGCACGGAAGACGACCCATTGCTACAGCAGGCGGTGGGCATGTCCTTGATGAAATGCCCTCCCGGAAAAACGCCGCAAACTTTGTGCAAAGACTTCTTGACCGGCCTTTGCAAACATATTATGACCAACTTGGGCAAGGAATTTGGAAAAGCATTGGACGTAACTCCACTTGAATTTGTTTTCTCAACACCAGCGGACTGGGGAGAAGTATATATAGAAAAATTGAAGAGAGCAGCAAGGGAGGCCGGTTTTGCGACGAAACCTCTGGACGGAATCTTCACAATCGAAGAGCCAACAGCGGCCGCGCTGCTGACGTTTGAGCACTATCGCCAGAAGCCCGTGGTCCAAACACTGTTTGAGGTACAGGCAAGAAATATTTAACGTGTACAGCTCCAAGACTCTGCTAACAGTCGACTAATAGGCGAAGAAAAATATCCTTGTTGTCGACATGGGCGGAGGGACCGTGGTAAGAAACGCATCTGAAGCAGTGCTTTCCGGGAGGTTTCAATAACAGATGAGCCGTTCAGGACCTGATTACGTATCAAATTGAAAAGATACGTCCTTTCAGAGTACGCGAGGCTTGTCAAGGCGCTGGTAAGTTGCCGAGCGAGGACAGTCCATCACATACTAAAAGAACACATAGGGGCCATGTGCGGCGGAACCAGTATCGACCGGGAATTCCATCGATTGATGGAATCAAAGTATGGCTCAGTCTTTTCGGGAAAATCTGCTAAGGACATTAGCCAAGGAAGCCAATTCATGAAAGAGTTCGAAAACATTAAGAGGGCATTTGACGGTGAGCAACGAGAATACACCGTTTGCCTAGCCCTGGATAGGGAGAGCGGCAAAGGCTATGACGCTGAGTTGGGCCAAATCTCGCTCACAAGGTATGTATCCCTCTGCCGTGGATCTTTTGGAGAGAAAAGAATGGGATCTAAATCTCTATATTAGGGAAGAAATCTGCAACATGTTTCGCCCGGTGCTAGAGAACTCGTTTAAATTGGCCCTCGAGCAAATCAGAAAATGTAAAGAAGAGAACGGGAATCCCCTAACGGTAAGGAGGTCTTGATAAAGTAGAATGGTGGGCAGGGACTGAATCCAAGTATGAAACCAGGCCATTATCCTCTGCGGTGGGCTCTCTGATAATGCATATGTCCGGGAACAATTTCAAGAATTTTGCAAGGCGCACTCAGAGCGGGAAGAAACCCAGGTGCTTGTGCCGCCAAATTCATGGTCAGCAATCGCCACCGGAGCAGCTCTCTCACGTATTAGCCAAAAGCCAAAGATAAGCAGCCATGTATGCCGCTGGAGCTATGGAATTTCATTTCATAGACCGTTCAATCCCAATCAAGACAGGGAAGAGGATGCCTTTAACTGCCCGATAAACGGAAAGCGGGTCAGAGGCCAGCTGAAATGGCATATAAAACGGGTATTGTGATTCTGCGTCTGAGCAAAGTCCAAGCGGCTAATGAATGCAACCAACAGGGAGAAAAGGTCAGACAAACATATAAGTGGCTAGAAGGATATCTCGCGCTCGATAGCAGAGGGCCACTGAAGGGACAGCTGCAACTTTACAAGTGCAAAGACGCGAATCCTCCCAACTATATCACAAGCGGTAAGTCAAAGTCCCCATCGTACAAGGACAAACTAAGGAGTTCGCACAGACGTTCAGTTACTTGGGAGCTTGAGCTTGGATTTCTCGAGCCTCCTGAAGAGAACCGGAAGCAGGAAACTGCAGGGTATCAAGGTGAAGATCGGCCACCGCATCAGAACGCAGACGGGCCAGGTGGAATTCGCACACCGAATCAACGGAGGGAAACCGACCGAGTGCACGAAGTTCGAATATGAAGCCATCCAAGAATCGGAGCCACCTGCAGAGAGCGACGCGGGGGACGGCGCATTAGACGAGGCTGAAAGCGATGAATATGACGACGACGATGGTTTGCTGATGGGCTGGTAACTAGTTATTTGATGCATCTTGAGGTTTTGATTGCTTCAACGTTTAGCGTGGATAAAAGTGCTTGAACCTTGCCTTGGGCTTTTAGATAAAGATGAAGTCGAAATATAGCCACATCTCAAGCTCTTGACTCCTGATAACTGGCAAGTGTCGATTCATTCTAGGCTGGCTAGGGGGTCCGAGCAAGACATTTAGGGCTCCGTTTAGGGGCTGTTCTAGGAGTCGAAGTCGGCAGCATTTCCAACGAACAGACCAGCAAGGTATGAGAGCATTCGCCAAAAACTGCGTGATTATCCGCACTCGAGCCACGATCGTCAGCAATGGGATTTCGATTCCAACCGGCCCATGGTGCAACTTGACAGCACAGACCCGGTTGTTGCATATAGGACGGGAGTAGCAGCCCGACAAGCATCATCTCAAAGCCAGTATCCTTGGTTTCTAGCTGGTTCTTTTAAAAGGATCAAATCCTCTCAATATAAAAAGGTTGAGTCTTGGTTATACATTGATATGGCCTCCCAACAAGCGTACTGTAAACATGGCCTTGCTCTCCACGTTGGTGCAGCTGCTAGCACCGCTATCCATTGTTTTCATTTGCATCTCTCTCGGTAGAGCACTCTTTCGCCCTGCACAATCCACCCTGTGGTCGCAGCCCGTAGTTGGGCTCCGGAAGCAGTGGGCTGCGTGGCTGCGAGCAACACTGCGGTCGTCCTACAACATCAAGCAGCTGGTATTCGAAGGCTATACTAAGGTAAACCCTTTCTCGATTGCAGCCTCGTCGCGAGCAACTAAACTTAGCTGTTTTTGTTAGTATGGTAGCGCCGGTTCTGCTTTCGTTGTTCCTAGCATCGATCGCGGTCCAATTATGCTAATTCCGCCGCGCGAGGTCAAGAGAATCTACACTCTTCCTGAAAGCGCCCTGGATGTGCGCGCTACGCAGCAAGAAACGAACCAGACAAGATGGGTAACATGGGACAAGAAACCAGCCGAGGACAGCTTTGTCTTCGATGTCATCCGCCAGCAGGTCACGCGAAACTTGAAGCATCTTACTCCAGTTATCGGCAGCGAGATCCAGCTCGGCTTTGAGCGGTGCTGGGGCGCCGAGACGGAGTGGAAAGAGATCAAGATATGGGATACCTGCTGGCAGATTGTCACAGGGGCTGTGAATAGTGCGCTTTGCGGCATGCCTCTCTGTACGTGGACGCTTCTGCTGGCCCGAGAAAGGAGCCGGAGCCACAATACTCACTCTTGCTAGGCCGCGACCCGGAATTCTTGAAAGGATGTCAAGATCACTCCTTGGTTATCATGGCTGGGGCGATGGCCATCAATGCCTCCCACAGCCTGCTGCAGCCCATCACGGGGGGTTTAATCTGGTTGACGTGCAATGTCTTCTTCAAAAGGACCTTGAAGAAGTGCATGCCCGTGGTGAAGGAAAGACTGGAGAAGACAGCAAAGTTGAAGACCGACCCTACCTATGACTGGACGCCGCCTGTAAATCCTCCCTTCCTCGAGGATCGATGCCTTGCACTGCTGAGGAGTTGGAATCAAGAAGCTAACGCTCAAGCTCGTAGAAAGACGCGATTCAATGGATCATCGATGAGTGCTATGACACTGGTAATCTCGCACGCCTGGACCCCAAAAGCATCTGTTTCCGCCTACTGCTTCTTAACGATGTCTCGATCCCTTCGACCTCGTTTTCAGTGCAGAGCTTCATTGTAGATCTCTTCACGGCTGATCCCACGCGTGGATTCGTCGAGGCGTTGCGCAAGGAAAGCGAAGCAGCGTTTGAAGAGTCCGGGGGAATATGGACGGTTGATGCGGTGAAGAAGTTGAAACTTGTGGAATCCGCGATTCGAGAGTCGATGCGGCTTTCGCCTCTAGGCAGCATTGCTTTGCCTCGAACAGTAATATCAGCTCCCCCAGTCCCTCCCTTTCCCCTTTGTTACAGGCGGGCTCCGGGAGCTCATGCACGGCATATCTGACGTGGAATCGCGCATAGGTCGTGGATCGAAGCGGAATATCGCTTTCGAGCTCTGATACCATCCCGCATGGTGCCGCCGTCGCGGTTCCGATTGAGCCTATCCATTATGACGAGGCGATTTATCCGAATTCCAAGAGCTTCGACGCGTTCCGCTTTGCGCAGCCAGACTCTGTGCGCGATATCATGGCGAAACTCGCTCCGAAGGAAGACGGGCCCGAGAAATCCAACGAAGACGCTGGTAAACGGACGACGACGGCGAATCTCGACGAGGCGTTCTTTGGCTTCGGGGTTGGCAAGCATACGTGCCCGGGACGGTTCTTCGCTCTCAACGAAATGAAGATTTTCGTGGCGCACATGCTGCTCAACTATGATGTCGAATACCTGAAGGTGAAGCCCGAGCTGGTGGACTTTGTTTGGCTGAAGATTCCGTGGAACAGCGGCACCTTGCGAGTGCGGCGGCGGTTGAAGAGGAGTTGAGGAGCGAAACTAGCCGCGCAAAAGACGTTGAAAGAGATCTTTCGAGCATGATGGACTCTCTCTTGGGCATGGATACACAATACTTTGATCTGAAATGGAATTCAATATCTTTAGATATCTGGAAACCGAATATCACGCTATTACTCTAGAATTGATGATGCCTAACTACACTCCGTGTGAAACGCAGCGACTTCGATCTCCCCCAAGAAGCCATTCAATTCTTTGGAACAGCCACAATGACCGACTGCAGATTGGAATCGTACGTGAAGATGTCAATGATCTTGAGTCCCGCTGCATCAAGCAGCCTCATCCACTCCGCCAGAGTCCGCTCTGCTCCCGCGAGGGTCGTGGCCATGAGGATACTCTGACACGCCGCTTGCCATGGCACCTCGGACGAAGGGACAACCACCTCGTCAATGAGGATGCGAGACTGCGGTCCCAGCGCTGGAATCAGGGCCTTGAGGACCTCCACGCACTTGTCGTCTTGCCAGAGATGCATGACATACCGGAGATAGTAGTACTTCGCGCCCTGGATGGGGTTTGGCTTGAAGCAGTCGTGCTCCATAAATTCGACTCCTTCAAGCGGCTTTGCGAGCGCCAGAGTCTCTGGAATCTCCTGCACGATGACCCGGCCAGGATGCTGTGGGAATTTCTTCCGGAAGACGAGCGCCTGGTCACCAGTACCGCCGCCGACGTCCACTAGGATTGCCTTGTCTGGTTCATTGAACGACGCGATTTCGTCTTCGATGGGGAATGAGTCGACCCAGTCGCGATTCGGTCTCAATGCAAGGAACTTGAACAGGTTCCCAAAGGTCTCTGGGTGCTGCTTCATCCACTCAAAGCCGCTCAGCTTCGTGTCGAATGCCTTCTGAAAGACGGTATCATGCGTTGATGTGATCGACGCATTCTCCCTCTCTTTGAGGAAAGCAGGGAAAGCGGAAGCAATAGGCCTCAGGACGTCGAAGCTACAGTTACGTTAATCGCGGCCAGATATCTGTTTCTTGTTCGGCTCTGCTTACGTGTAGGTCACCGCGCCAGCTGCATTCGAGTCAGCGAACAGCTTGGTGAACCGATTCGCAGCGTATCCACCGGCTCCTACCTCTTGGATCAGGCCAAAGGATGCTTGTCCGCGCAGGATGCGCCCTACTCAGCGATCAGTCCGCCTGTCCAGACATAAAGGGACAAAGCAAAGTTACCAAGCAAGTCAAACGATATGCCCGTCTTCTCCACCAGCTCGGAGGAGCTGTAAGTGCGCTCAACGAGAGACTCAAAGATTTTCAAATCTACCCCTATTTTAACTAGAGCATGCCGGAGCGGCTTATTCAAATTGGATGATCAGCTCAAAATGGATGCAATGGGCCAACATAGGGCCACTTACACCGCCTGCCAGTTTCAAGATAGTGTCCCAGTCACTATCCAAAGACGATTGCAGCGCATCTAGCTCATTGCTGATTTTTATCTTGCCCACTTCGTCTGCTTGTGCGTGGAGCTCGCGAATCTGCTGCACAATTGCATCCATTTTCAACTTCAGAGTGATTTCAAGAAGCGCTCGAAAGGGGCGAACTATATATTTTGCAAGAGCCTTGAATGTGGAAAGCCTTTATCGATTATCACTAACTAATGAGTACCATGGTAGCCCGGCCTATTGGTGGGACTTGGTATCTATATAGCTCCCCTACGTTGCACTCTATATGTTATGTATTGGACTGTCTATGATCAAAAGTCCATACCCAGACGGACACAGGAAGAACAGCAGGGGCGGGGAAATGGAAGATATCAAAGTGCAAGTTTTCGGCGCAACACCGATTTCACGTGTATTCTTTATTCTTTCTATTTACCCGCTCCTATATCCTACTCTAATTTACGCCTCGATGCTGCAAATCTATACGACTGAAAAAATGTCAGTGTCCGGCCTAAATGCCTGCATGTCATCCTGATGCTCCACAAGCAACAAAAGTACGTAAATAAAAGAAAGCAAATGACCAATCTCGAAGCCTCCTTCCTAAGGGCCATAGATCGTCGGCGGCGCAGGAAGAATGAAGCTTGGATCGTTATCATGGCCAGCCACCCCGTTTCCTCTTTTTTTTGCTTTTTCATGCCCTGTCGTCGATCCGCCAACCGCATAGAGGGATCATGAAGAGCGCTTTCGAAAATTACCCGGGAACAGGGCCCTCCTCGAGCTCGTCGGTAAGATTCCATGGGCGGAAATGGCCATGGAGGAGCAGCCAGCCCTCCATCTTCATCTGCACCAGTCCGCTCCTAGTCAAATCCCCACCTCTTTCGCGTTGTTACACCATCGTGGATGACATCAACCAGAGATTTGTATTCCAACTGACATGCACATCACCCACGGGTTGTCAGACGTATCACAAGATGTCATGCATGTCGCAGCACGGCCCCGTCAAAAGAACCAAGCGGCAATTTGAGGGGCTCGCAACCACGGGTATCAGGCACTTTGGGAATGGAACCTTGAGGGGTTGGAGAGCAGAATCGATGAAGGCGAGAAGAAGTGTGCCTCGAGGCGGGGGTTTAGCCGGGACATTTAAGTCTCGACCAGCTAGCTAGTTAGCTGTTAAATATATTAGTTAGTTAATAGGGGCAACAGGGAAGATTAATCGAGATGACCTTTCAGGGCGCCATCCTCGTCGGTCAGGTTCAACCTCTTCTCGGGGCCTTTGGAGAGCTTTTCTTTCCGAAACCTAGGATTGATGGTGGGAGCGGATGGCAGCGGATAAGAACAATCTGACCAGGTAGGGAACATACGCGAAATCTAGACGGTTCTTTGGTTCTTTGATACTGCAATCCATGGAATGTAGTTGTGCATGTGTTTTGAGTGGTGGATAGCAAGAAGTGGCTGATCGCTTGTGGATTGAGGAAAAGGAGCTCGCTGTCAGATCTCAGAGTAGTTTGGTATTCGACTCTAACTATGCAAGGAAAAGAAAGTGTAATACTTGATTATTCCTAAGGATCACATAGAATTGTCGCCCTGTCTTTGCTATTTCACAACGTAGTAGATAAACTAGCCTGCCATCGCAAACCCCTATCGTTCTTCCTCCAACGGCACATCCGACTTCAGCTCAATCTGTCGCTCAAGATGCTTCATTCGAACCGTCATCAATCCTGTAACATTAGAAATAACAGGCCGTACACTTCGCCAACCGATCATCTTCTGAGCCAAAGGCGTCATGCTTTCCACAATGCGCCGCGGCATCGTCATATGTGTTTCGTAGGGGGTGAGCTGGCAGGTACCCATGCCCAACAGCAGAAGTCTGCGATGCTCAGGATTACCCTCATCGTGTGGACATCCGCCGTGCACAGTTCCCTGGTACATGATCATTGCATCGCCGGGCTTCATCACCGCACGCACCGCCAGATCAGGAGACGGATCTCCGATCCTCTCCCACCGATGACTCCCTAGAATGACACGAGTTGCGCCGTTGAATTCAGTGAATTCCGTCAAAGCGGTAATAATGCTAATAGCGGGCACCGGCGACCCGGGCTTGATATATTTGAGGATCGGGTGCGTTCCTTGGTCACGATGTATCTGCTGGATGGGGTTTCCAGGAGCCATTTCCATCGCCATCCCGTTCAGCAACCAGTAGTCACCATGCTCTTTGAAAGCAATCTTGCAAATATCGTGCAGGATTGGATTGTTCAGGATATCATGCCGGAAAGTCTTGCAGGTCGCCGGAAGGTCGTTCATCCACTTTGTGGTTTTGGGCAGCGGCATCGTATAAAACTCCTCGTTCATTGTCCCTCCGGGAGTCTTTGCCGAGCGCACGTCTAAGTCCTGGTTGAAGCGCTGGACCACGTCGGGCGAAAGCCATCCCTCAACGATGGCGGCACCATCTTCTTCAACGACTTTCCAGATCGTCTCTGGATTTTCACTAACGGGAAACCGTTTGATTTGGGGCTTAGAATCACCAATTGCGACCATTTTGGCTGACCCTTGCTGGCAGGTATGCTTTGTTCAAATCACAAGGTATAAAGCACTGGAAGGTATATTTTCAATCATTGAGGATTCAACCCAAGAACGGGGAAATATCAAGCAGGCCAGGGCACTGATCTTTATCAGTGGTAATGATGGCACACCACCTTATCGTAGCATTGATTTGTAGAAGGCTTGATCATGTGGTGCTCCCACCACGGTTTCTCGGAATCCAGCAAGAAGGCAAATCATCCCACAAGTTGAATTCTGAATGCTTGATGCTGAAAATGTCATGGCCGGGTTGAAGTTTGAACGATCATACTTGATAAAGGCAGGGAAGTTGGATCCCAATCCCCGCTCACATCCCTCTAGGGTATAGATGGTCATCTGCGGGCTATTGTGATACCAGGTTTCTGAGTATACTCTCGCAGAGACTCGTCACGCTGGAGATGGCGTTGCGGGGAAAGCGAGCACAGACATAGCAAGGCTGGCTGATTGATATGCACCGCTGACTGGGATGGCGACAGTTCCTCTAGGCGGCATTGCATCTAGAGCCTCCTACGGTTTATCCGGATATATTCTCAAGTAGTCACGATTGTAATAACCGTCATCCGGAACTTTGTGATCCTGGATATGACCGTCCTGCCGATCGCCAATTTTGCTCCGTGGCATACTCAGGGTATATTGCGAAGATGCTATCTGACCTCCGACGTTTTATTGGTCAAGGTGTGGCTTAATGGGGTATGTAAACTGATGTCCCTCATCTCAACTAAACATACAGGCTGCCTCCTGACCATGTTGGTTTCGTATATACATACAGTGTGACGCAAGAGACTTGGAGCAAGAGAACAGTGGGAGTTGAAACCGGGCATTTGGAGCCAAGGTGCTGCGACTGATGGGCTCAAATATGAATCAGATTCACAAGCGTTCATCTCTACCATTAGCGTCCACTCTCTCGGTAGCCAAGGATGGCCATATAGTGCCTCAACTGTTTTTTCCGTTTTCTCTCCCATTTGCCATCGGCATAGCTTCCTCGAGGATTTTCTGTTCGTCTTTCTCACAAGTTGCCCACGCTTCCTCAATAATCGCCCGCCGTTTGGGATCCCTCACAGTTACTGAAGCTTTGAAGTGTGGAACCTGGTTGAAAGCAGACCCGCCACCACGAGGTCTCATCAGCGCCTCTGCATCGAGGTCTACCTGCCTACCTCCCTCGAATGGGCGACCGATGTTATAAGCCCAGAACAGTCGAGCAGTATTGAGGTAAAGAAGATCCCTCGCCAAATGCTGTCCAGGGCATCCTCGTAATCCAAAACCGAAGATGATATGGGGAAGGTCAGGATTATCAATCCAACGCTGAGGTCGGAAAACGAACGGGTCCTTGTAAATATTCTCATCGTGGTCCATCGCAAAATGGTTGAGAACGATTGTTGCACCCTTGGGGATGCGGTAGCCCTTGTATTCAATTTCTTTACTCGCTGCACGCGGTGCCCCAAGTGGCGAGAACGCATGCCAACGAAGAGATTCCCAGATAAAAGCACGGACCCATGGAAGATTGTCTCGGACCTCCCAGCCGGGGAGACGGTCTTCGCCGACCACACGATCGATTTCACTCTGGAGCTTGAGAGCCTCATCCGGATGAAGAATAGCGGCCAGCATGATAATGCGTATAATCTCGTAGGGTGTAAGAGACGCTTGGTATGTGGATCCGATGCAGAATGCCAGCTCCAGCTCGTCCATCCCCTTTGCCTCAGGTCTTCGTATGTACTCCTTGGCCCAATTCCATGCTGGGGTCTTCAATGCCGCACGAAGACGCGCAACGTAAATATCAGCCAGTTTATCACCCACTTCATCTAGCTGTTTTCTCCACTTGTCGGTACCAGGAAGGAATCGAAGAATTGGGAAAAATTCGCGAAGCATTGCGGTGCCCTGAAACATAGACTCGGAGATGCCTCCCAGTTGTGCGACAGCCTTATCAATATCAAGCGATTCTGGGTCTTCCTCGGGAAATCGGTGTCCATATGCAATTCCCAAAAAGAGGCTACTTGCATGACGGCGCAAGCATTGTGTAAAGTCTTCATTGTGGAGGAGGTCAAAAAGTAGCTGCTTCGATTCGAGATCTTGAATTCCCCGGTATTTTATCGCCATCGAGGGTTTTAAAACCGCGGCCCTAAGTGCCCTGTGGACTAACCATTTTTGTCCGTATGGCAACGCTGGGGTAGTCAGGCCTTTTAATGCACGCTCTAGCACTAAGAGCTGTGGCCGGGAGCTGAAAACTGCGTTGTGCTTCTCCAAAAAATTCTTGACGATGTCATGCGAACTTATGATTATGGTAATCACGCCGCCATTATTGACGGACATAATCGGGCCATATTTGTCGCTCCATTTCTTATAACCCTCCCACGCAAGGTCTTTGGGCGCCTGGTGGAGGTTGCCAATAAACGGAAGCCCACGCGGTCCCGGGGGCAAAGGTAGCTTGTTTCTATCAGGGTCCAAAAGCACGCTGCGTACCCAAAGGAGAGCCCCAATGACAACCAGACCGGCCAGCAGATGGGGGGTCTCGAGGCTCGAAAGCGGTAGGAAACGACTTTCTAAAGTCATCGGAACGAGCAACGTGGACGGGGCCTCCTGTTGCGCAGTACAGGTAACGGATAATAGTACGAGGCTCACAAATGGGAGCAGTAGAATCGATATCGTGAAACTAGTAGAATAATAGAATATAGAAAGCTCTTAAGTATGACTTCAGATGACAGAGGGGGAAATCTGCTTTCAACGCAGTCGTGTTCGGCGACAACCCACTTGCTGACCTATGGCGCTCCTCAAACTGCAAGTTCGCACCCCGGACAGGGCGAACACAGGCGGGGATACGCCGGTGCATTAGACCTTGACATTCTGACCTTCGTACTTGATCGCCATGTTCGGCCATATAACAAGCCCAAGAAGTGATTGAGCCGGGAAGTCCAATCAAGAGGTGCCTCGATTCCCGACTCCCGACACCCGGCTCCCAAGAAGTGCATTGGAAACAAAGCTGCAGATCAGTCCTAAATTAGTTCCCGTCGATTTAGAATCGGGCTGCATATGTGGACAAGGCATGGGTTTGAAAATCGGGCTGGCTGAACGACTTGAAAGTTGAGAGTCTTCGCCATTGATATCAAGAACCGCATTGAAACGGTGCAGGGTCCTCAGTATTTCGTCCCGCTATTTGCAGGGAGAGTCAAGACAATCAGTTCCACTCCTCGTGTAAAGAGCTCTGTACGCTCCCTTCAACTTCAAAATCATAGTAATCTATCCTTGCTCTTTTCGTCTACTACCAGATAAGGCATGTCGCTGATGAAGCAGGAAACTTAGGGGCGCGGCCAGCGCAGAATCCATGTGAGTCAGCGACATGCAACGAGCAGAAGATAACCGGGGACCAGCGGAGCCGAGTTCAAATTTCCCTGGCTGAGATATTTCCATTGCAGCATTGTGTCGCCCGCCATGACAAAGCCCGCGATAGCATATATTCAAAATGCCTATCCTGGTCTTCGAATATCGGTGTGATTTCACATTGTCAATCGCTACCATCAATATTATTCCTTAAGCCACGCCATGACAGTCATCCGAGGGTCCCCGAATTTGACTGCTTTCGAGTCTCTAACTCAAAGGACCAAGTTCACCAACGGGAGTCAAAATGCCTGGTGGCACAAAACCGGCCCCATGCTAGCCAAAGTGCTAAGTTCAGCGAACTACACTCTAGAGGAACAGCTCGAATACCTCGAGTTTTTCTCGAAAACTCTCGTCCCTCAATTCGGGCCTTATCCGCAAGTATTTCGCAGTTCCATTACACGCAGCGGTCTCCCTCTCGAGCTTAGTATCAATTACCAGCAACATGGAAAGCCGCCAGTCGTTCGTATCGGCTATGAGCCTCTCAGTGTCTTGTCTGGAACCGATGAAGACCCTTTCAACAGAATCCCACCAACTGAAACTCGTCTCAGCACTCTCGAGTATGCAAAATTGAGGGATTCAATGTTCAACTATGGAATCAAGCCCTCAAGGACCACACTGTTAACGATGCCGAGCAAGCCTCCCTTCGAGGAACAGATATCGAAGGGGGATATATCCGATCCCAAACAGCATTCGGATTTGATCTTATTAAAGGCGGGAAAATATCGGTCAAGGGCTACACCTTTCCGGCCTTGAAATGCAAAGTCACCGGGAAATCCATGGCACAGGTCATGGCGGACTCCGTCAGAAACATGCAACATCTTGTTGACTGCTCTCAGGCGTTTTCAATGGTAAACGCATACCTGAAAGCCACCGCATACGATGAGAGGTCATTCTTCTCCTGGGACTTTGTGAATCCATCAAAGTCCCGCCTGAAATTGTACACTGGTTCTAACAACGTTACTTGGGAAAAACTGCAGGAGGTCTGGACGCTTGGTGGAAGGCTCAGGGGATCCACTGTGGCCAAGGGACTTGAATATCTCAATCAGCTTTTCAACCTGATCAAGCTAAAGGAAGGAGAGCGCAGTATCGAGGTGGCTTTCGACGATCGCAAGAATTCCTCGAAAACAACGCCTTTGCTTTGGAACTATGAGATGCGAGCTGCCGACCCAAACCCCCTGACGAAGATCTACTTCCCAGTCCACGGGGAAAATGATATGCAGGTTATCACTGGCGTCGCACAGTTCTTTCGCATGATCGGCCTTGTTGAACTGGGTAACTCCTATGTAGCCAAAGTCCAATCATACTAGTAAGTCTCCCTGCGATGAACGCTTTGCCTCAACTGACGTGAACATCAAATAGCCCAGAAGTTGATCTCAGCACAACCGAGCGTTTTACCTCCTGGATTTCTTTTGCGTACACGGAGAAAACGGGGGTCTATTTGAGTACCTATTATCATTCCTCGCTGGATAACCCTTGGGAGGGAGAGGGGGAAAAATGAAGTATCAACTGCCACTCCAGCGCCGGTTCCAGATATATATTAAGTAGCACAATGCAATATCAGTTTATAGTAAGCACTTGTAGTGTTTGTCTAAGCAGAACTCGCCCTGTTCGCCCGTCCAAAGACTTCATCGTCTGTCGGTGCGCAGAGCAGATTGAAGAGATGTCGTTGAACTGCAAAAATGTCACATGCTTGGCAGCTTAGTCAGCACATATTATCATCTCAACCTCAAACATCGGATTTCAATGCGAGAGAGTCTTTGCATTAGATATTCCTGCAAAATACTAGCTGCCAGAACAGTACATTATTGAGAGAAACACGGTGTCACTCTGCATGTCTATCTACTGCCCATACTACTTACTGTTGTATTCCATCCGGTACTGGCCGTCGCTGGGGATGTTGTGCGGTACATAGTCGCCCCCGGTTCGGACCGCCTCAGCAGCAGCCGGAAATTCCCGGACTGCATATTCCTGGCAGTCATGGTCGAGGATCCAGGCCGGGTGTGGGGGTTTGACCATCGTTGGGTCCTTTCGGAGCCCTTCGAAGTCAACATGGTTCATGACAAATTGCAGCACAGCCAGCCCCCCTTGTTGGACTATGCGAGCCCGCTGGTACCTGTATGGATTCTCAATTGAGCTGCGTTGTCTCCAGCTCGGATCTAGGAAGGTTGTACTATACCTGAGTTTCTCTGACACTGCCAGTGCGAGTGGCACGTCTTGCTTCCCTGCAAGTTCCAGAGCAATTGCAAGGACCGCTGCATCCTCAATTGCCTGTGTGCCACCCTGGCCACTGGATGGAAGAGCCGCATGGGCTGCATCACCAACAACAATAAGCCTACGCTGGGGAGACAGCCAGGTTTTTAGGGGTGTTCGCAGGACCAGTTTCTCGGAAATAAACCGTCCTTCCATGACCTTACGAGCTACTGCCTCGAGTTGGTCTCGCACGGCCCAATCCGGCATACAGCTTACAACGTGGTCAGTTATTTCGCTGTTGTTCTTAGGGGAGTGCTCGCATCCTGGACACAAATTAGGGACCATTTTGTCTTGGATGTAGGCGAAAGCTTACCTGATGGCAACAATACCAAAAGAGTTCATTATCCTTCTTCTTAGTTGTGATGCCAAAATGAACTCGAGGTCCAAGCCATCCGTAAATGCAGTCTTCTGTTTCTATGTCATCAATGATCCAGCTCAGTTTGGAATCTTGAGCTACTATATTGGCATCCAGATACCCTCGAGTTGCAGAAAATCCGGTTTCCTGCAGTTCCATCTCTTGGCCCGTGATGATTTTTCTTCCCGGGCTGTGAATTCCTTCAGCACAAATCACGCAATCTGCTGCAACTCTTTCGCCGTTGACAACAACACCAGCTTCACTCTCACTTTCCCAATAGTCTGTTACTGTGGAATCCAGGAAGACCTTTATACCGAGCGTCTGAGAGTATTCATACATAACGGAAACGAGTGCACCACGGTTGGCTGTATATCCTCTACCTTCATTATACCCGTGGAGCTCGAATTCTCCATAGGCATAGCCGGTGTAATCAAACACTTTTGCTCTGTTGGTTTTATATTCCAGTGGGCGGACCATATCATGAAATGCGCCGTCTCCCCATTTCGCGGTCACTATAGCGCCGTTCGCTCCAATTGTGATGCCGTCTCCCTCTATTTAGTATTGCTCGCAGTTAGCGGACCGCGGAATTCAATTTCTTAACCAACAGAAAAGGAGTTACCCACCAACTCCTTTAAGCCGCGGCAGCTTCTCATAGACCACTACTTCATGGCCCTTCCGATGACATTCGATGGCGGCACTTAAGCCTGCTATTCCGAGCCCAACTATGATGACCTTGATTCCAGTCGGAGTGGGAGTATCCCCCGCATAAACGGCCATAGTTGATGTGAAATCCAACTTCAAATACGGAGAATATCTCGGGGTAATTTGGCTCTCTCGTGGAAGGAAGATATCAGGGTCAAGTTGGCTGGTACGCACGAAGGGAGAAACCACCGACTGATCTCAGGTTCTTGATGTTGAATACGTGAGGGCTAAGGGAGCGCCTCCACTTGTGATGGTCAAACAAAGTGGTAGACCGGGGTCATGCAGAAGAACGGCCGTACTCCGAAAGTAACTGGAACGGAGTAAATTCGCTTAGCGGATTCTCCGATTCTCGTGTAATGATAAACGACCATTATTGGGGAGATGTGATCCCGAACTAGCTCTGTGTTGACGCTTTTCCGATCACCATCTCCAATGCATAAGATCCAGGAGATTTGCATCCGCCCTCCCGCGTCTTTGAGTTGCATCTAAAATTCGCATTTAGACTATCAGCTTATTATTAGGCTTCCGGGGCCTTCTGGGCGGCTACCATTGAGCCATTATTAGACCTAGATTTAGCGGCACAAACAACCCCAGTGACGTTCGGCAATATGTAGATTCAAAATACAGGCATAGAACCCTGTCTGCCAAAACAGAGGATATGCGTCACTCGAGAAGTATTCCAAATTTCCATCGCGAAACCAGACAGTTCAACTTGCATGGATACATACATACTGTAGCCGAGTGGCTGGCTGGTATACCAGGTGTGATTACATACACGGTGGGATGAATTTCGCATGTTGTAGATCCATATCTGAGATGGGCAGCAGTCGCCAACCGATCCCTGAGGATCGCATGCTACTGCATAGGCTACTTCCTATAGTTTGGTAGATACGAGTGCACCTGTCTTGACTCTTCCCCTGCTCGGCATCCGCCACCAGGCCTCGCCTCTTTTGCACGGGCCGTCATGCCGGTCGGTCGTAATCATGATAGCTGTAGTAAGATACGGCTCAGGAGATTCATTGTAAGAGGGCAATGTACCGAGGGGGATATTTTATCGCCTATGTACCTGTAGCTTTCACGTTAAGTGATAGACAATTCAGGTGCAACAAGTCCTTCCGCTTGCCTTATTCCATAATGGATTTTCCATTCGAAGAAACTGGGGATTCGAGAAAGCGGAAACGAGAGATTGAGTCGACTTCGAACGCAGGCAGCAAGGAATCGAGGTTGAAAACGCAGGCGTCCGACCTCGAATCATGCATTTTCCCCCGAGTAAGAGCAAGTCCGGCGCCTCAAAAACTGCATCAGACCGTGTACCGACTCGAGGTAGAATGTCATGATATAATTTCGGCAGAGGCTGTATCACGGCATTTGATGACTGCTTGGTCGATACTGCTGGCAAAGTATACAGGCGCTAATAAAATTCGTTTCGGCGTCCTTCCTGAAAGTGGAACAAATCAATATGAGGCAGCTTTTGAAGAATGGTGTGCTTCCTGGGAACCAGAGAACAGCACCGCAGATGGCGTTGATCTCACAAATGTTTGTGAATGGAGTTTCAATAACTTCAAATACCGTGGACGCTTTAACAGCTGCATTGCACAACAGCCCAAATCGTGTTGGTTTGATGCCTGGACTAAACTGGTAAGCAATCAGGCAATTTATCTCCAATAAACAAAAGGCGCTAACACTTACTACCTTAGCCGGATCATCCTATTGAATTAGTCCTTCTGGTAGAAATGACTGGAAGGCCGCACATAGAGTTGTATAGTCGCTCGTTGCTCTTGGACGAAGGGTTCTTAGCACTGTTAAGCGCAGTACTTAGACATGTTCTTTTGGACCTGACATCGGACCGTCCATTGCAACGCCTCAACATGATTCCCGACGAGCACCGCAAACAGATCTCTGATTGGAATGAATCAGTTCCAAAGGAGCCCCTAGCTGAGTGTATCCATCAGTTGATCCGAAAACAATGCGACCAGCACCCAGATTCGCAGGCCGTATGCGCCTGGGATGGGAATATCACATATTTCGAGCTGGAAAGCCTTTCGTCCAATGTCACCAAAGCACTGCACCGCCATGATATTGGTCCAGAGACCGTCGTACCAATCCTTTTTGAAAAAAGCAAATGGACTGTAGTTGCTATATTAGGAACATTGAAGGCTGGAGCCGCGTTTGTTCTTCTCGATCCGACGCATCCCCTCGAACGACTTCAAGGAATTTGCCGAGATGTTAGAGCCAATGTCATTCTCACATCTGAAGTACATCAGGACACCAGTTCCAAACTTGCAACGACCGTTATAATGGTCCCCGGTCTCTCGATCCCAGCGCATACTGAAGACATAATACCACTTAATGGCAATCGCGGCAAATGTATGGTGAACTCGAGTAACGTGGCATATGTTTCTTACACATCGGGATCGACAGGAAAGCCGAAAGGGATCGTCATTGAGCATGCTTCTGTATGCACAAATGCCATGGCGAGTTCCGAAGCTCAAAACCTCAATGGCTCATCACGAGTGTTGCAATTCGCATCCTATGCATTCGACGTGAGCATCCACGAAATTCTCATTCCTCTCATTCTTGGAGGCTGTGTCTGTATACCGTCAGAAATGCAACGAGTTAATAACCTTCAAGAGGCAATAATCAGTTTACGCGTGAACTGGATGGAACTAACCCCTTCCGTTGCTCGCATATTGAACCCGGACGAGATACCAGCTGTGAAGACGCTGGTGGTTGGAGGTGAATCGATGCCGCTTGTAGAGCTGACTCGCTGGGCAAGCCGTGTGAGGCTAATTGTCGCCTACGGCCCCGCGGAATGCACTATAGTGTCTACAGTCCAAACTCGGGTAGGTCCAGATTGTGACCCATCGAATATCGGGAGGGGCTATGGAGGAACAACTTGGGTGGTGGATTCGGAAGATCATGATTCATTAGTACCGATCGGGACTGTTGGCGAACTTGTGATAGGAGGCCCCATTGTAGCAAGGGAATATTTGGGCTTGCCGCAACAAACAAAAGCAGCCTTTGTGACAAACCCTCCCTGGGCGACAGGCTCCAAATTCTATAAAACGGGGGATTTGGTACGGCAGCATGCTGATGGAACCCTGACCTATCTAGGCCGAAAGGACACACAAGTCAAGCTTCGAGGACAACGAATTGAGTTAGGGGAGATTGAGCACCACGCCGGAGACCTGTTCCAGGGAGCGGCGATTGCCGTTGAGATGGGAAAACTCCATAAAGGACAGTCGGTTTTGGTATTGTTCGTTGAATGGGCACATCCCAAAGGCGACGCCGGACGAGAAAATGATGATCGCGGCTTGCTGTTTCGCAAGCCAGATCAACTATTCAGCATGAGAGCCCATAAGGCCAAAACAGCGCTAACGGATATGCTCCCCCGCTATATGGTACCGGATCTGATCGTTCCCTTGTCGGCCATGCCGCTATCCCAGACAGCGAAGGTTGATCGAAAAGCATTACGGGGTATCATATCACAGCTGTCCAAGAGTGACTTGAACATCTATCGGTTCAGCAGCAAGCATTTTGGTCGTCAAGATGAAACGAACCATCACAACGGCCCGTTGGAGGATGAATTTGTGAAGGCCATTGCTCGGACACTATCCCTTGATCCACGGGATATTATGGACGATGATGATTTCTTCCATTTAGGAGGGGATTCGATTTCAGCCATCATGCTAGCCGCGGAGACTAAAAAGCACCTGGGGTTAAATTTGACGGTAACTGACATATTTCAATACTCTACCATCTCCGAGCTGCGTAAGCAAGCGAGAAAACAACACGGGCCATCGTCATTGGTGAGCTTACCCGGCTCTGTACTTCCATTCTCTATGTTGGGGGCTTCAGATATCGAGACGTTCAAGAAAATTGCGGTTGAGCAGTGCGGGATTCTCCCTTCCCAGATCGAGGATATTTATCCATGCTCCCCTCTGCAGGAACGGTTTATGGCTAGGACCGCTCGTCAACCCGGGGCCTTTCAAGCCCGCTTCGCTTTCCGCATGTCTCCGACCATTGATTGGAATCGACTGCGACGTGCATGGAATATAGCTGCAGATGCTTATCCAATCTTGCGTACCCGAATTATCAATGCCGCACATTTGCAATTATCGTATAGCGCTTTCCAAGTTGTGGTTCGCGGCTGGAACATAGAATGGCTCGAGACATACTCGAATACCCGCCAAATTGATGGCAAGTGGGAGAAAAATATGCTCTTTGGCACTCCCCTGATTTATTTAATCGCGTGTCGTGACAGCTCTCGGCCAGGACTGACCCTGGTAATGCATCATTCGCTATTTGATTGGTGGTCATATAACAAAATTCTCGATGCTGTTCAAGTGGCATACGAAGGGCAAAGACTGGATCCAGGCCACTTCTCACCATTTATCAAGTACATCCACGAGCAGAATAAATCAAACGCGAAAGAATTTTGGAAACGCGAGTTCCACGGCCTTAAGGCAGTGCCTTCGTTTTCCCACAGTTTCGCGGGTTCTTCTTCTCATACGGTCAAGTGGACACATAAAGATTTTCCTCTCCGTCTCTGCAACCAGAGAGGAGCCACGATATCAGCGATGATTCGTTTGGCATGGGCGATGGTAGTATCTCAGCACACAGGCCTTTTGGACGTGGTATTTGGCGTCACCGTCATGGCCCGCAACACCGAGGGGGCCGCTGATATAACCGGGCCAACTATCGCCACATACCCCGTCCGAATAACACTAGAAGAGGATGTCGAAGTCTATCAGGCACTAAAACATATCCAGGATCACAACACAGCATTGATTCCCTTCGAACAAACCGGGATCCAGGAGATCCAGCAGGCAAGCCCCGAGGCAGCAATGGCTTGCGAGTTCCAAAGCCTTCTTGTTGTACAGCCTCCGTCTAACCGAGCTACATCAACCAAGAC
>NW_003052496.1:1824048-1920044 GCF_000003515.1 Uncinocarpus reesii 1704
ATATCGTGTGTGAGCCGGAGACAGACAAGCTCACAGTGAACGCATTTTTTGACCACACTGTCCTCCCGTTGGAGCAAGTGCAATCCATGCTGCAATCCATGGGGCATCTGCTCGGCCTCATTGCTGATAGCCCCCATGAGAAAACTGGAAGTATCCTTGGGGAACGACGTAGATCTATGGGAAAGCGTAGTGTATTTCAGGAGAACAAGCTACTTGCATCAGTTGAGAGTGCAGCCAGAGGATACCTTGGGACTAATACTCAGGTCGCCGCCGAGTGGATAATCCCCAAATCTTCACGAACTTCAAAATTGGCGTTGTTTATCGGTGTTAATAATTCGGGTGTTGCATCCCAGGGTTCATTGATCTTGACGAGACTAGGCGAAAACACACGAAACCGGCTATCACAGCTGATGCTTTATCTACGAGCTCATTTACCTCGTAGCTCAGTCCCCTCGTGCTGCATCCCCGTCCAGCTTCAGTACGAACCACCAAAATCATGTCTTCTGGGGGAACTTGCTCGGTTGCGGGAAGCCGCGTCCAAGACGACATTGGTCACACTGAGATCGTGGGAAAACGCCAAAGAAGGCCACTATTGTCGGACCCCATCACCTGTCGAGTCAAAGTTGACCAGCGTGCTGGCATCAGTCCTGCGCTTGGAGTCGGATGACATTGATGCCGATGACGATTTTGTGTCTCTAGGATGCGATTCCCTCGTCGCCATGCAATTTGCAGCAAGATGCAATCGAGACGGTTTGATGGTGACTATCTCTGATATTTTTGAAGCGAAATCCGTTACACGACTTGCGTTGAAGCTCGGCAATACGCCGCCAACTTTTCCATCGGTGTCAAATGACTTCTCGTTAGTGCGATCAGTATATAAAGATCTCCAGCGCGACGCGAAAGGGATTGAGAAAGTATCAAAGATCGCGCGAATTGTCGATGCTTTTCCATGCACTTCACCTCATTTAGGATTGCTGCCGCACGATACCAGTCTCCAAGCACACACAATTTGGGAAGTGTCGGCCTCTGGGGATGTAATCGACCCTTTTCGGCTTGCTGAAGCATGGAATAAACTTGCGGATCGTCATGCGGCCCTCAGGACTGTACTCCTTCAGAGCCGTTTTAATCCTCCTCGAATGTTTCAAATAGTGCTGGCCTCTTCCCCCGTCGAGGTAGAGGTCGTAACAGATGTGGAAGATCAGAACATCTGGCCAGTTGTTCGGAAACCTTTTTTGTCCAGTTCTGACAGAGATGAATTGCCATGTAAATTTACCATCTATCGAACGAGTACGGGACGCATCCTTTGCAAGCTTGAGGGTCGACATGCATTTTTGGATGCTACGTCTGTATTGATTATTCTCCAGGAACTCGCGTCAGCCTACAATGGTATCGTCTCATCTTCGGAGGTTTCTTACCTGTCATGGGTTTCCTATTTGCGTCAATGGGCCAAGGATAGCTCCCATTTACACTTCTGGAAGTCTTACCTTGCTGGCATCAAGCCTTGCATTCTCACTACTCATCCGCAGGAGAGTAAAAAGAATGGCATCAACAGCAGCCAGCCGCACCAAAAAGTACTGCAGTCACATTCCGCGACCCTCATGCAGACGGACGTACTGCGCAGACACTGCGAAAAATTCAGGTTCAGCATAACCAACTTCTTTCAAGTGGCATGGGGACTCGTACTTGGAAAATATACGGGCCTAGGTGATGTCTGCTTCGGGACCTTAGTCTCTGGTCGAGACGCTCCAGTTCCTCACATCAATGACATCGTCGGGCCGCTTTTTAATGTTCTCGTATGTCGCCTGTCAATGCCCGAACACAAGAGCTGCCATTGGCTTCTCAAAAGAAACGAGGCGGCTATTCGAGATAGATTATTACATCAGTATTGCTCCCTAAAAGATGTGACACGGGCATCTTGGGATTCAGACACTCCACTTTTCAACACGTCTTTGTCGGTCGAGCAACCTTTGTCAAGTGAAGCGGGAATTTGCTTCAAGGAGCTTGAAACACATGAAGAAACAGAGGTATAAAAAAAATCAATGGTTATCATTTAAAGAAGTACATGCTAACGGGGAACCCGCAGTATGATTTAATTGTGATTATTACCGTCACGCCGGATATTATCCGTGCCCAAATGATATACTGGAGTAATTTTTTGAACAGGACACAGGTCTCTGATCTCGCGAAATCCCTCAAAACGTCTGTTGACACCATCGTTTCGTCCCTAGAGCCGCTGGGCGACGAGGTCCGACTGACTGCAAATTGAGAGGAAGTTGAGGTTGGCCGTTATGGAGGAAGGCCAACGGATCAATATTGGACCAGAAGTCTCTGGCGCCATCCCTAATACAGTCGTTAGCATTATCATGTTAATAGATAGAGTCATAGATCAGGATTTAGTTTATTCATGATGTGATGGGTTCGCTATCGCGCAGAGTTGTACCGAGAGTGTCATCTCACTGACCAGAGATAGGAATGCGGATAGATGAATAGTGAGTTGGCAATCCCATGGTCGGGTGAGCAACTCTTGAATATTCCTTCCGCCTTAGCTTCCAGAGGTCAAAATGTGTGAACAGCGTCCCCGGCGCGCGCCTTGCATCTATCATACTGATTGCAGCCTACGTATGGGAGCCATTGACGTTTTGTGAATTTGGGGTTAGGAAAGCAGGCGCCGCCTAAACCAACAAGATCAGCCTGTTGCAGGGCCGGGACCCCGGGAGACCATCAAGATAACATGTATTCGCGATTCAAAGAGCATCTTGGTAGAATCAACCCTGTGAAATTGAGTCCAACTAAGTGCGCATGGACCAATAACTGTCAATTGTCGAATGGCGATTCTTCCTCCCACACCTTCTCTTCATATTGATCCCGGGCGAATTCTCGTATGATAAATTGTTTACCCTGGCGTAGAGCGTCTTTAGCCTCCTCATACTGCTCTGGTCTAACAATCCCTTGCTCCGGAAACAAATCCCTTAGGCTTTCCTTGGCGCTCTGCAATGCTTGCATACCGAGTAGCGATCCATTGACGTCTCTTTCGATCTCCGCCTTTTCTTCATCGGAAAAAAGGAACGGGTACTGACAAGCCTTGTCATTCGAGGTTATGAGAAGGTCTGCCCATGTGCTCTCTAGCTCAACGATGCGAACAAGGTAGGTCGCTTCACCGTCGATCAGAAGGTTTCGAGCAAGAAGCAAGAGGTCAAAGGTAGGGCTTTGTCTCACTTCTAGCGCGCAGTACAGTCGTGGGTTCGTTTTATGGATGAACGTTCTGTATAATGCACATAAGACTTGTTTAAAGTAGAGAGCTATGGCTTCCCTCTGAGCTTCAGTGTCCAGGCCGGGCAGATCCTCCGGTAAGCTGGGCCGTTCGAGGCCATGAAGGTGAGGCCCATCATAGTCCAGAATCGGAGGCTGCCGTGCATGGTGGAATAACGGAGCTAGCTCAGTGGATTGCCAGTCAATGATTCCGACCATTCCTCTGGGGGATTTAGAGTCCACGAAAATGTTCTCGACATGGATATCACCATGCCAGAGACATGATGTTATAGAATTGTCAACTGGACGCAGGTTTTTAATCATGGTGAGATAGCTCTCCAGAGCTCGGAGTTTCTTTGCCTTTGTGGGCCGGTACGTCCCTGGACCGTATAGTGGAACCGATGATTTGGGCAGAATCGGGAGCGTTTTGACACAAGCGATCTCTCGACGGCCTATGGCTGTAAGGTACTCTACTGCTGTCGACCCTATGTTGTCTTTAGATTGAGATATCGCACGTCATAATAAAGGGGCTTACATGGTCCACAGTCAAATTGAGCCATACTCCTGCCGTTATCAATATTCTCTCTCCCTGTGGATGGCCCGATGCAAACGTTTCATCCAATTTCGTGACTCCTCCCTTTTCGTAAGACATGCTTTCGTGTCTTAGGTCATCGAGGTCTTGTGCGAAATACAAACCACCGAAGTGACCGAACGAAACAGACATCCACGCTTCTTGATGCCGGGCAATGGATTTTACTACCGCAACGCGGTCCTCGAATTTCATGCTAGACCATACCGAATCCAGCGGCACGCCTGGAACTTTCTCCATAACGATATACTCCGCACCTACGGGGTTTGGTTTCGAGTTCCATGAATATACTTTGGAAACAGGTGTTTCGCATACGGTTCGCACCTATACCACTCAATCAACACTGGCTGAGTAGCTAGGCGAAGAGTCGGTAGTCACAAATTCCATTGTCGCGACTTCACTGGCCGTAGTGAGGTGCGGAGGGCCGGCATTGGGGTTGGGGATATTCGCCACAACTTGCGTGCCGTTGTCCATAGTAAGCAGCAAGGTTTTATTGTACAAGCCCTCAGGGTAACTTCTCGGTGCTGGTGCAAGATTTGGCACCAACAGCGGCCGCCCCGATACGGGCCAACTCCTCAACGTCAAAGTAAATGTATCTCTGTGACATCTCATTAGCCTCGTTCCGGGCGAATCGGCCACGCGTAAAGCGAAAAAACTCGTGGTCCGGGCTTAGTGCTATTTAGATCAACAGTACCGAATTGAAAGTTTTCTGTAGTGGCGGACTCACCCGTGAAGGACGAGGAGCAGGCTTGTGAATGACTTGCAGACATGGTGCGGAATGGCATCGGCCAAGTTAACACGCGAGATACACATTATCGACTGATGATGCGAAACATGGCACAAAATATTCCATCTGAACATAGATCATTGCCAGGCTTCCAGGTGAAAGATGTTTTCGGGCAGCAAGACTGGTTTGGGTATGGTTTGTTATCAAACTAGTTAACTAGTGAATCTTTTGAACTAGTAAGGGGATTGAACCAAAATCTGTATGTATTCATCTATCAATCTGTCTGCTTGTTGTATCATCTTCAAGGGATCTGTCGAGGCCGTACGGAGACTACCAAAAAGTCACATGACCAGTTTATCCCATGTCATCAGTGAACTTGGGAACAACGCTGTTGCTTTGAGCGAGCGCGAAGGCTTGGGATGCCGCAAAGATTCATGGATGAGCTGTATTTAGTTTGAAAGAGAGAAACTAGCTTATGAGCCCCGAGCCAATTCTTGATTCTCTTCCTTGAACGCTCCCAAGGCCCCAGATGTCTGCTCCATGACAGCTCCAGTACCTCAAGATGCGGAATACATCGCTGACGTCTCCAACTTCTCTCACGACAACGAGGACGATGACCCGCTCACGCCACAGCTGCTCGACTCCCGACTGCGTCGCAGAAAGGAGGTCAGAGCAAAAGCTAAGACTGTCTTCCTCGACCGCTTACTTCGCGACTTTGATCTTCTAATATACTGCCAGCTCTCGTCACTGTACTATATGGAGTAAGCCGCTTTTCACACTAAACTACCCACGTTTTGCACGCAAGCACTGATGAGTTGTCTATTCCGTGGTACCGCAGTTGCTCAATCATCAATTTCGCTATTCGAGCAGTCGTCCAGTTTGCCTTCTTCACCCCGAAATCCGGCTTCGAACCCCCTAGAGATCAACCTTTTATCGGCGTCATCGCCACGACGAATATTCTCTGTATCTTGCTCCATTGCCTATCTTCTTCTCCTTCAGCCGGCGAAGTCTCACGCGGCTACCTCCATGGGGGCCTTTTCATCGATTTCATCGGACAAAAAGGTCCAATCCCAAAACTCCGTTTAATTACGCTTGATGTTCTAGTTACTATTCTACAAATTGTTATGATGGGTGCCATATTAGAAAAATGGAAGATGAAATCCTTACTTCCCGGTGAATCTGTCGGCTCCACATCACCTTCAGCAGAGACGAGTGCACCGCAGGACCTGGACTTTGAAGAGCGCGGCGTGCGTCGGGCCGAAGAGCATGCACCCAGTCCCGATGGGATTGAATTGCAGCATTTGCAGCCATTGGACTCGCAAAATGATAGCTTTGCAAACGAAGAGAATGATGAAAGGGACAATGAACGGGGTGGTCTCTTATCCGGTTCCGCGGCAGAGTCTCGGACTCACTTGGACAGGGACATACATCCTCGAGACGAACTTCTTACAGGTGACATAACGATTATGGAGTTGAGAGTCTTTCAAACATTACGTGACCAATGGAATCAGAATCCCCCTGGTAATCCTCCTGAATCCACAAACTCTACTACGGAGATTTCACCACATATTTATTTAAGACGGCGGTTCGGTGTTCACTTTGGAACTCACCTTTGACCTTATTTCTTCTTCTGTATTTTATACCCTTTAGCATTCCCTCAAGGCTCAACGGTGCATGGCATTCTGTGATGGGTTGAATATATTTCCAAAGTTAGAACACGGAGTTGGAGCTTCATAAGCCAAGCTCACTATCTTTAGTATCCACTGTAGACACTGCATGGTATCGATGAACCGGGTTGATTTTCTTTCCAGCATCTCATTCTGTCCTTTGTTGCATGCTTCCTAAATTACAAATTCCCGACACATAGGGGAGAGTTCTATCATGACTATCATACTAAACCGGACTGGCATAAAACCTTGCAAACGTCTCACAAGTAAAGGCTTTGTATGTCAGCGAGACTCTTCTTCCTTCGACTTTGTCCTCCGGTCCATAATCCCGTCCACAATCCCCATTCCTAGCGCCTCACTTGCCCCCATGAAATAATCTCTTTCCATAAGCTTTTCAATCTCATCTAGCGAAATCTCCTTGGTCAAATGCCTCTTGTAAATCTCGTTCAGCTGCTTGCGTACTCGCAGGATTTCCTTGGCGTGGATTGCGATGTCAGTTGCTTGTCCGAAATAGCCCCCGGACGGCTGGTGAATCATGATGGAGGAATGTGGGAGACAGAAACGTTTTCCCGGTTCACCTCCACAAAGGAGTAGAGAGCCCATAGACGCGGCTTGGCCAATGCAAATGGTGCTAACGGGTGATTGGATGTAGGTCATTGTATCGTAAATAGCGAGGCCTATGACGAAGGGGAATAAGTTAAAAGGCACGGATAGAGCGAATGACAAAGGAATTCAATGGGCGTACCAGCCGTCACTGAGCCTCCCGGCGAGTTTATGTAGAGGCTGATCTGTTTCTCTGGGTTATCTGCTTCGAGGAAGAGGAGCTGGGCGACTATCGAGGCCGAAACACTCTCGTCGACTTCTCCATTGAGACATATTATCCGCTCCTGTTGCAGCCTTTTAAGCAATTATTCCGAGTATAATGGCAAAGCATCTCGAGTAACCTTCTCCTACCTTCAATAATCTTGAAAAGATGTCATCTTCTCGGAATTCACACGTCAGCTAAATTGTTCCTCCACGCAGCCACCTATTATTGAAGTCGTGCAATGCGCGTACATGTATGCCAGCCACCTCCCTACTCCGTACACAATTAGCTTCCGATCTCCTAGTATTCATAAAACGGTGATCCGCAGCAACAGCATACCAGTGTCTCGGTCACGAACGGTGTCGGGACCCATCCTCGCGGCGGTGAAAACTTGGGCGCGCTGGAGTAGCTTCGCATTGAGGATCGGAGGGCATGGCGAGTTGCCAACGAAAAGAGGCGGGAGGAATTCATGGGTGCACGGAGCTTCTGGAGCAACTTAAAATAGATAGAGATGAAACGGGCAGCGAGAATTAATTTGCGCAATCAATAATGTCAACTTGTTAGTTAAACGGTGATGCACGGATCATTGAAGCTCCAGGTGTGAGAAGCTCCTAAAATTAGCCAGAACCACGGATGTTATCCAATTCCATACAATGCTTCTCTTGCGAACCAGCAATAACCTCCGCAATGACAAAGAGATGCCTGTTGGCCTATAGCGCATTTCAATGGCCTGTCTTACGTCCAACCTGTTTTCCCTACCCAGCCGATCAATGTTCCTCCCGTCGAAAGAGACCCCAATCCGGCGCAACGCAAGGAATCCGGAACTTCAGCTCTCATGGATTTCGCGAGGTAGAGGAAAAAACTGATACCGAGGCCAATTTTACAAGCACTCTACCCCCGCAAAAGCTTTCCAGCTCCCTTTCGCCATCCACCGGCATATCACTTGAAAAAGGTGCTGCATCCGACACCCCCAAACAGCCTACTACGGCCTCCAACACTTCCTCTCCCAACCACACTCCAGATACCCACGAGCACGAACCCCTTCCGCCCCGCGAGACAACAGTCGTCCAGTCGCCTGTCCTCCTCCGTAGAGCAGCGCGCGCGAAACTCCATGAGAAACTTCCCCGCAAAACGGACTTTGACCCTCTCCGCCGCAACCCATGGGCTCAGATCCTCGCAAGCCCGCTGCGAATGTGCTCTGCAACGAACGCGCGGCTACCGGCTAAGCTACTTGGGGATTTCAGCCTGGTGGAGCATCCACAAACAGGGCATCCATGGATGATGCCTGTAGACTTGTTGAAAGATGAGATTTGGCAAATGAGGATGCAAGCTGAAGAGAACAACGATGCTGACGGTGGTTGTAAAGAAGGGAAAACCCAAAATGGGCAGTCAGATGGGGTACAGACAGCTGCTACACCTGTTCGAAGACGGAGACTTCCGCCCCTCCCAAAGATTCGTCTCGTGAACAATTCCGCAGTGCTGTCCCGGATAGTAGACATGCAAAATATACAGGCCACCCGCTACCTATTGCCCTATAGATGGAAGCATCCTCACGGGCGTTTGACCAAAAAAGAAAGTGAGAATATCGTATGGCGGAAAGACTTACCACAGTACGTCCTCACTCATATGAGGAAGAATGTAGTAAGAGGAATCAAACATTGCTGTGTGGCTGGAAAGGACCATCGGTGGAACGCAATGGACTTGGATCCAAAGTCTACGGTGGTAGATGGCCTAAAATCTGCATTGCAGTCATTTGGGGACTTGGCGAATATAAAATGTGGTGCCGTCTTGCTCCTTAAGCGTTTCCCAGAAACGGAAAACGGGGGCAGTCCATCTATCCCAGAACGAGTGAGAATCCCGCCGCTGGGAACCGAAATCCCCGTATTTTTTTTGCCGAAACTCCTCACAGTTGAGAATCTGCAGGAGCTTCGAGAGCATCATGAGTTCTTCACGAGAGACGCGCTGCTGTTTAGGCCTGCGGGTGATAAGACCATTTATACCATACAGGGTCTCTGGAAATTACAGTCATACATGACAAATGGAGTTAGTTGATTCTCAGGTTTTGTATGTGAATGTTTGCATTATGCGAGTAACAGCATTTTCCTGATAAATCTTGGTTAACACGGCATGTTGATTGCTAACTCTAGCTTTATGAACAAACATCCCAGTGGTAACTAACGGGTATCCGTCCAAAGTACCCAGTTACTAGGCACCGCATGCTTAGCACTGGTCTTGAGCAACATTACCATAACTACTCCCAAAAGAGTCATCTATGCATCATATCTTATCTTACTTACTTCATATTACCGAACTATCTACTGCATGGCCCGTCCAATACTTGAGCTAGATCTGGGGGCCAGAGGGCCATAATCAAAGGGAAGAAAGGCTCTTATGATGTAGCTGGTGCACTGAAAAAATCAGTCTCCAGGGTGCAAATACAAGGGACTTCATCACTATTGTCGTTTTGCCGCTTCCAATTTTATAGAGTATAGGGCTTACTACAGTTCATAGAGTTATCATTTAAACAGAAGGCCATCCTACTATCTACACGCAAGAGGCCAATGCCCATGAATTTGGTTGTATTCGAGAGTTGCCGTATATCCGCAACTTACGTGAACAGATCCATGGCCAGGCGGCTAGATGTATGGTATTCGAATGGATGACCATGACCTATGCTCACTAGGGAAACGGGAGAATCCATTCCGTTTTGTCGAAATCAGAAAGTACTCCATAATTGGGTCCTTTTTGCCCTAGTCGTGCGCTCCTGGATTAGCCATAGATTCGATAAGTGGAAATATACACATGTGAACAATTTGACCCATCCTTCCCTCGAGCCTCTCTTCAGCTTGCACAAGCGCCATATTACGTTGCTAATAAGGACACGCCTCTCTTCTTTGAAAAGTCCAGTATTAAATCACATCCTCGTAATGTTGAGGTCGACATAAGGTTTCCTGTTGCGGGAAGGAAGATCTTTAGGCCGTCTCCGAAAATGTGCGGGATGTTTGTCATGTTTGCAGGTGGGGAACAAGGTGGGGCTTGGAGAAAGCGACTCCCCTTTGGCTGTCAAATTATTAGTTTCTTTGCTTGAAGATATTCGTTAACTATAGGAGGTCTTAGGCATTGCCTGGCTAGCAGAGGAATGGCGCCAAAGTACCTGACTGGTGACAGCCAGGCGATCAATGATTTTCTTGATCGGTTCGATGTGAGGTCTCCCCCAGTTCCTCCGCAGGCGCGGGTTCATTATGAAGCCGCTAGCTAACGGAGCAGCCAGGTATTTCTGTTTGACTGCGATGGTCAGCTTCTTCTACCCCGAAGGCACCTAGCTTTATAGCATACGAAATTCTGACAGGACGAATGGCACAACACAGGCGTGTTATGGTCCGGGGATATCGTCTTTGATGGAACTGTCGAAACTTTGGAAATGCTGAGAAACAAAGGTACGACTTTGCTTTACAACCTGGAACTTGACCTTTAGCCAGCTCTAATCACGAAACTTTCATAGGGAAGCAGGTCGTCTTCGTAACCAACAATAGCACCAAGTCACGACTTGATTACAAGAAGAAACTGGACAAACTTGGAATTCCCGCTACTCGCGTGAGTGGAAGAAACGCTTTAACCGTGCGATATTCTCGAATTGCGCGCTGACCAATACTCTAGGAGGAAGTATTTTCCTCCTCTTTCAGCGCAGCCGTTTATATCTCCAGGATCTTGAACCTACCTCCGAACAAACGCAAGGTGTTCGTCCTCGGAGAGACCGGCATCGAGCAAGAACTCCAAGCTGAGAATATCCCATTTATTGGCGCCACAGATCCGGCCTACCGTCGCGACGTTTCCGCTGAAGACTACAACAAGATCGCCGCCGGCGACCCTTCTCTTCTCGACCCAGAGGTCGGCGCCGTCCTCGTCGGCCTAGACTTCCACATCAACTACCTCAAAATATCCCTTGCATATCACTATATCCGGCGCGGCGCACTTTTCCTCGCCACCAATATCGATAGCACGCTTCCCAATGCTGGGACCCTGTTCCCCGGCGCAGGCACCATAAGTGCGCCATTGATCCGGATGCTCGGGGGCACGGAGCCGATATCCCTCGGAAAGCCGAGCCCAGAGATGATGGTGGCTGTTGAGGGGAAGTTCAAGTTCAATCGACAACGAGCGTGCATGGTGGGTGACCGGTTGGATACGGATATTAGATTCGGGATCGAAGGAGGACTAGGCGGAACGCTGGGAGTTTTGACCGGCGTGAGTTCCAAAGATGACTTTGAGGCTGCGACGCTTCCACCAATGGCGTATGTGGATAAGTTGGGAGATTTGCTTGGGGGTGCATAGATGCATAAGTCGGTCAGGGATAGTGATGGGTGAGAGAATGTGTGGAAGCGACGTGTCATGACCACGCATTGGATGAATTGATGAATAATTTTCCTTTTGGTTTTGGATATAGATCTGATAGATATAGAAATGACACATGGTAGACAACATGGACTCGAAATATTCTATATATGTGTATACATTTTTATAAGGGAGCAGTTGTTCACTTGATCTGTGACCTAAAGGCCGTACTATTAGCTGTAGGAAATAGGAACGCTTAGCAATTTCAATTCCCTAGAGACTAGGGTTGTAAAGCGTTGATGAACAGGTGTCAACCAATGCATCATGTCCTCGATCAAAATCAGCTTCGGGTTTAACATACGTTTTCATATTCAATAATTGCTGCTTTTGTCGTCCTTTCTCAGCTACACTAGGCATGTATGTACGAAACAATGTCTCAACCTAGGACGGAAGCTTTCAAATGCATAAAATCTGCGCACATGTATGTATGTACAGTACATTCTTTCATCCCCCCGCCAAAGCCAGCTCAGTCAACTAGAATCTTTTGTGACAACTCCGAAAAGTTTTCAAAGAAGCTCTTGAACAACCGCACTGCATGCAACACATCCTTCGTTCCTCCCGTCTCGCGAATGCTATGCATACTCAACTGCGGATTGCCCAAGTCTACGGTCCGCGTTCCCAATGCGGCAGATAACATTGGACCAATAGTGCTTCCACACAAGGAGTCATTGCGCACAACGAACAGCTGAAGCGGCACACCGGCTGAAGCAGTGGTGCTACCGTCACTCTTGGCCAGCCGGGCCGCTTCCTGCACGAGAACGATACCCGGGGAATTCGTCGCGTAACGCGCGTTGGCATTGATTTTGATCACGACGCCTTTGTTCATTTCTGGCTTGTGATCTGGTTCGTACTTGAACGCGTAATTCGGGTTGACGGAATGCGACATATCGGCTGAGACCAGGAAGGAAGTAGACAGGGATTGCTCGTAGGCAGTGGAGGTATCTTCCTTGCCGGAAGCCGGGAGGACAGCGAGGCGACGCAGAATCGCGGGCAGGGCGTTGGAGTCGGCGCCTTGGGCGGTTCTGCTGCCAATTTCTTCATGGTCGAATAGAGCAACGAGACGGATGGAAGTTTCATTATCGAGAGCAGAGGATGCGGATAGTGACTCAATCAGGCCCATGGTAGCGCAGTAGGACATGTTGAGGTTGTCAAGGCGGGCGGAGAAAATGAATTCGTCCAGGAGGCCGCCAAAACAGGCCTTTTGGGTGTCGTATAGGAGCATCTCAAAATCAACGATATCCTCGGGTTTGATGGAAAGTTCGGAGGCCATCAGTTCGACAAGATATGGGTGATGACGCTCTGTGATAACTTTGAGGGAGCCGGCAGGCGCATCTTCCTGCTTATCTCCATCCTTGGGTTGCGCTGAGGTATCCTGGCTACCGCCTACTCTGGCTAGCTCGGCTTCCACCAAGCCCGCGATAGGGAAGAGTTGAGTCTCTTTATTGAAAGAGAAAGTCTCCTGTCGTTCAAAATGAATCGCCAGGGTCGGGATTCGGAGAACTACAACGATGTTACTAAAGTTCATGCAATGGATAGTCATCACCAGATCTCACTTGGACGGTCAATATGAAGCAATTTGGCCGCAATGGTGCCATCCTTGTTCCTGGCCATGACGCGACCGGCGATTCCTAGATCGCGATCAAACCCTGGGTTGGAAATAGTCAGCTAGCGCTCTACCTCGGAATCCAAGACTCAGCTAGAGCCGCATACATGTATGCCACAGGCCGCCTCCATAGGCCTCAACACCAACTTGGATGAATCCTTCGGCGCGCTTTTTGGAGACGGGCTTGACTCTCAGACACGGAGAGTCCGTGTGCGCACCGACCATGGAGATGGAGTTTCCAGGCTGTGTTGAAATCATACTTTAGAAAATGCACTTTCTAAGGGGTCGGAGTATCAAGTGCTGACCTTCCACTTGCGCCCAATCGCGAAGGCGATGATGGTCGACCCATTTCGAGTCAAGTAGTACTTGCCACCAGGTTTGCAAATCGACGACCAGGTATCCCGTTCCTACGGTATCGGATCAGCATCGAGTCTCTGTGGTTTGCCAGTTGGAGGTGGCTGGCGTACCTTGATCTCCTGGAAACCAGCATCGACGAAGCGCTTACGAGAAGAAGCAACAGCATGAAAAGCTAGCAAAAAAAAGTCCGGTCAGCCCATCACGGACCCAAAAGCGATGTTTATACTCAAGCATGATCGGTGTGGTTATTACGTGTTGGAGAAGCATTGACGAAGGAACAAAAGTCCAGCGCTTTCACTTTGAAGTCAGCCATGGTGGAGAGGGCCCTGTAGGTGTGATTTCTTGTCCCGAGAATGGCGGCTTGGGAAATTCGGCTTGTCCTTGCAAGCTGACACGGGTTAGAACGAGATGCTGGTGAGAGAGATAACAGGAAGCACGAGGCGCGAGGCGTGTGGCAACGAGACAATACCGATGATTCGAGGATGTTCAATCTCATGGATAACTACGGAGTAGCTGATAAATGTTCAGGTTGTCGATCCCTTCCCAGCAGCCCAATTCCCCTCTCTTGTTGGCTCTCTGCAGTGGTTCTCCCCTCGAACGTTGCATCAACCATCGCAAAATAACGTAAGCAACCACCGAGCTGCTAGTTTACTATGGAGTCAACTACATCACTCACTCCTTGCTGCACGCTTTCAATCCAACTAAAATGATCCAAGTTGCGGAAACTGTAACCCATTATCAGAGTTATTTACTACTGCCTGTAGATAGATATACTTACTCTCTCCATCCCGCTCAGCGAGAGGCAGCGCCAAGAAACGGTTTGTTGACAGTGTCCCGAACCGGCTTAGCGTCGACACGAACCAGTCGCGGGGAGAAACGTTGTTCCGCGTCCCAGTCCCAGTGCGGCCTAGCGGGCGTGCTTTTCGGGACGCAAAAGCGAGCAAGTCGAAGCCAAACACTGAAAGCAGCAAAAAGCGATCGTCTGCGAAGCGCACGGGCGGAGCTCTGTGTCGACCGTCGCCTCTGTTCACCGGCCTGCGCTTCCTCTTCATGGCCTTGCAGCTCTCCCCGTACCAATGCTCCTTCACTGCACCCCGGACGACCCAAACCACCGCTCTCTTACACCCCCCTGTCTCCGTTGCTAGGGCGCGACATCACCCTCGCAGACGAAATCATTGATTCCCGCAAAACAACCATCTTCCCTGTCGCACTAGATCCCATCTTGCGCAGAGGCGTCCATCATCGCCTTCCCATTATTGCGCGCAGTCATCTGATTCTCGTATCTATCCTTTGCGATCCCCGCGCGAGCTTCGAGTATAGGCTTGCTCCGACCGGCAGCTTCGTCGTTTTTGTTGTTGTTGCACGAGCAGTTCCACGGCGGGGAAGAGGATAAGATGGCAGAGAGGAGAAGCGACGGCAATCGCGTAAAGCCTTCCCATGCGAGGGCGAAGTCGGATCGCGCTACTATGCCTGGGAACCTCGTCTCCCCACCCAGCTCCAATACTCCTCCGACAGTCAGAACGAAATCACATAGCTTACACACCGGCCCCGAACCCGCGAAGTTTCGATCCCGGCTTGGCTCCGAACCCATCAATGCAGGCGCCCTCGCCAAAGCGCTGAAGGACTTTGAGGATGTGGGTCGACAAAGGGAAAGGACACCGGGAACAAGCCCTTGTCGGAAGAGACAGAGAGTCTACGGCGATAGGTAGGATTCGCAAAAAGTTCTCTTGGTAGCTACCAGAGTTGTGATCTCTTTGCAGACAATACTTCTCTTCTAGCTCATCACGCACTTGGCCTGTGACAAACCTGACATTTCCTATACAGATTTATTCCCAACCGCGAAGGCCAAGATTTGCAAGCGAGTTACAGTTTGCTGCACGAAGATGGTTGCCCTTCCACCCCGTCAAAGACAAAGAGGCGGCCTCCGCACGGGGAGATACATTTCCAACGAAGTAAGGGCTCTATCCGCATTTTGGCGAATTACTTGTCTGACGAATTTGATGTAGCGGAAGAAGCCAATCGTACATATTCTCGAATTCTTCGAAACGAATTCTTTGGCGACAGCATTCCACAATCCGATTTAAACACGCTCTCTCCCGAAGCAACGACCACATATACGACCTCACACGATCCTACTCGCTCACACACCCCACCCTCATACAAAGCCGCTTCTTCTTTACCTCCTGCAAGCATCACTCCCTCGACGCCAAGCAAGAATCTCTTTTCCTATTCCTCTCCTAGAAAGGCATCTGAAAACCCCACGCCGTCCAGAACTCCCCATAGTGGCTCCAATTTCAATGCCCGTTCCGACATCTACAGCTTATCCCCAATACGATTCGACAGCCAGCGAATGTTACAAGGCCTCCGTAAACAACCAAGATATATAAACAAAGTACCGTTTAAAGTCCTCGATGCCCCAGAATTAGCAGATGACTTTTACCTCAATCTGGTCGACTGGGGGAGTACCAACATCCTGGGTGTTGGACTAGGTGCAGCGGTTTATATGTGGGATTCGGTGAATGGCAATGTCACGAAGTTATGTGAATTAAAGGATGACACCGTCACTAGTGTCAGTTGGATTCAGAGAGTGAGTCGCTCTACCCTGCCCTTGCCCACCTACGAAGTATTAATTCCATATAGGGGACGCACCTGGCTATTGGTACAGGTCGAGGCTTTGTTCAAATCTGGGATGCCGAAAATTGCCGGCGGTTACGAACCATGACTGGCCATACCCTTAGAGTAGGGGCGCTTGCTTGGAATGATCACATTCTCACGTCTGGCTCACGGGATCGAATAATCTATCATCGCGATGTTCGCTCGCCCGATCAATACCTTCGTCGATTGACGGGCCACAAACAAGAAATCTGCGGGCTTAAATGGAATACCGAAGATGGGCAGCTTGCCTCTGGTGGGAATGATAACAAGTTATTAGTTTGGGATAAACTCAGTGAAACCCCCTTGTACCGATTTTCCGACCATAACGCTGCCGTGAAAGCTATTGCCTGGTCACCGCATCAACATTCGTTACTCGCCTCCGGCGGGGGTACCGCTGATCGAACCATTAAATTCTGGAATACCGCCACTGGGAGCTTGATCAAGGAAGTCGATACAGGAAGCCAAGTGTGCAATCTGGCCTGGTCAAAGAATTCCGACGAGATTGTGAGCACTCATGGCTACAGCCAAAATCAGATAGTTGTCTGGAAGTACCCCCGCATGGAGCAAATTGCGTCGTTGACGGGCCACACCTTCCGCGTCCTTTATCTGGCAATGAGTCCAGATGGTCAAACCGTGGTGACAGGCGCCGGAGATGAAACCCTCCGGTTCTGGAAGATATTCAATAAAAAGGGGCTTAAGGATCAAAATCGCGAGAGCAAATTGTCTGGGTTGACGACGATCCGGTAGGACAAACGGCTCTGCGCCCGCTTCTATATACCACGCTCCCCCAGCTCCGGCCCTCGTTTCGGCAACCCGTAGCCAAACAATCGATGACGAACCGACAAGTTTTAATGAGTTTCCTTTACCTGTTTTGTGGCAATCTAGCATCACATCTTCCTTTATATGGCGTTTACGGGGCATTTTGTTTTTGCTTTATGGCGAGGCATGAAAAATTAATCATATTTTGAGCGCCGGCGATGGTTGGTGGGAGTAGGATGGCGTTTTAGGTGTTTAACCCACCTTTGAGGAAGAGATTGGGATTTGTGTCCCTTGGATGGAGGCTTGATGACGGCCCATGGTTTTTCTCTAGGGACCCTTTTTCAACCGTGGCATGCAGTGAGGTTGGGCGCTGGTTCGGCGGCATGCCCTTGGGTCTACAAGCTTGTATGTTAGTTGCGTGATTGCGTCTGTTATAGTCAGAAACAGAAAGTTTCCATTGACATATGGGCGATTCTATTGAATTTCATATATGTGCAATCTGATGAAGGATACCAAAAGCTTGGAGATTAGGTGATCAACTTAGGCAGAGTGAGATTCAGGCTAGTCACGTGCCAGTTACCTATTTACTTCATCGCGAAATTCTGAGCAACCATCACAGAGAAGTGAGCTGTTGTAGAGAGCGATGGAGGTGAGTAACTCCTGGGAGAAGCGTGGACTTACCTTGCTAACTGCTCATCCAGTGATTTGCCATGTCTGCGGAATAGCCCTGACCGTCTATAGGTGCTCCTTCAACATGCTTCTGCGGACTCTCCCTCGACTCTCCGCGCCTCGCTCCCATGCTCGCCTGCTACAAGGCCGTGCGTCCAGCATCTTCAGACGACATGCATCCAGCAAACAGGCAGCTCTCAAAGCCGCCAAACCCCCCTCATCCACTCCGAACCCGCCCGCGCTCCGTTTAAAACCCGCCGCCCCTCCACCGCCTCGCAGCGACACCCGATTCCGCAAATTCAACTTTGACCTCTCCCAATCCTCCGGCCCGGTAGAGCTCTTCAAAGCCCCCTCGCACCGCTCCTACATATTCAGCGCCTACTCCACCGCATTCTTCTGCTGTCTCTTCTCCGGCTACAACTTCTGGGCCATCTCCATCGACCCCATCATCAAGCCCGACAGGTGGCAGGAGTATACCTTTGGCGGCATCTGCGTGGTCATGTCCGCCATGGGCGCCGTCTTCTTCCGGCGCGGCACCAATCTGATCGCGTCCATCACGGCGGCGCGGTCGGAGGGCCAGACGCGCCTCTCGATCAAGGTGCGGCGGATCATCCCGTTTCTGAAGCAGCGGGAGATCATCGCGACGCCGGAGCAGGTCTCGTTCTCGCGGAAGCTGGTGGTGCCGAATCCGAAGATGACGTCGGAGGAGATGGCGGCGACGCATCGGCGCTGGGAGGCGGAGCGTGTGGTTGCGGAGACGCCGTTTTTCAAGGCCCCGTTGAAGAAGGTGAATCTTGGGTTTTGGAGGTTCTTTAGGAATACAAGGAGGTTGTTTACGCAGGAGTACTTTGTGTACGTGACTATTGCGGGGCAAAAGGCGGAATTTAGAATGGATGGAATGGGCACGTTTTCACCGCAGATGTTTGAGTTGGAGAAAAGTGCCCGGGGAGGTGTTTGATCAAGGGGAAAGCTTTGTCTTTTCTCTCATGAACACATCTCTGGTCACGGAACCATCCATCCCTCTTGTATACCAGCTTATCCTTCCTCTACTGTATTATAACAGCAAATTATACGTTCCCAGCCGCATGTGCTTACTGTCCTTGTCATTGCTTGCACATTTTCGTTTACTTTCTTTTCCTGGAAACATTACGAGCTGAGTGCTTATACTCATGGCATTTCGGCTGACCACGCCCATTGTCTACCCTCCCAGGCCCTATCAGAGAAGGTATGGTGAGCCCAACTGGACCTTCCGCCCTTTGTCCGTTGACGACGGGCAAAGTGAATATCGGCCATATGCAGAACAAAGCTTTGAGGAATGGCTGGTGGAGTTGAAATCACTGGGGTATGTCCTAATCTCGAATTCTTTTTGTCACAGACGTGATGCTCAGTGATTCCAAGGGCCAACAGCCAAGGAGGTGACCCCTTTCCTGCCATCTGTGAAGAAAATCCGCTTGCATTGTGAGTTATAGCAACTTTTTCATTGTCTCTTTGTGCTATTCTGCTGACATTTAAAAAGACTCAGCGGCCGCACCACCATGGTTGATATCATCGTTGGCGAAACAGCAGAATTCTGGCACCTCCACGAGTCCCTCCTCTGCGAGGCATCACTCTTCTTCAAAGCCGCGATCCACAGCTCATTCCGAGAAGGCAAAGAGAAAAAAGTGGGCCTGCCAGAGGAAAAGAATCACATCTTTGCTCTCTTCGTCCAATGGATCTACTCTGGAACTTTTGCCGTTCATGGAATGGACCTGCTTATCGAGACCTATCTTCTCGGCGACCGTCTACTGGCAACTGACTTTAGCAAGCTGGTAATTACAAAGATCTTCGATGCGTCCAAGTGGCAGACATTCACGGCAGTGCAGGCTGTGTATGTTGGCGAGAACACAACCAGGTCTTGTCCACTGCGGAGATTGGTCGTGGACACGATTGCGTATTCGCTGCTGTCTGGGACCGGGTTTTCTCAGGATGGCTGGCATACAATGAAGGGCCTTCATGATGAGTTGTTTCAAGCCCTTAACAATTTTACAGCGTGGAATGCCCCTGGGAAAGTTTTCAATCCGAAGCCGCTGTGCTCATATCTTGACTAGTTAATAGTTTGGTTTTCCCATGCATGAGAGGGAGGGGATGAACGCTTTGATACTGAATTATGTTTTGGCTTGTTTTTTTCCCTCCTATTGAAAGAAAGTGTATCAATATATCCAATTGAATGAACAAGCAAAATTGCTAAAAGGAAAAAGTTCTTTGATTCATCCAAGGTTGGTTTGCGCCTAAGCCATGTCATGGGGAGTGGTTGAGTGCATATTGCACGTTGAGTTGTATTTCGGTTAGAATACAACTACGGAGTAGACTCTCATTTATTCACATTTCATCTAGTTAATCACTCATTCAAATTACCTAGAAGCTGTATCCGGTTTGTATAAATGGCTTCCTGCCTAGCGTGCACATTTGCTTTCTAGATACAGCTTTGTTCTTGCTATTAGGTAGGGGCCGTCTGGGAGTGGCGCTATGTTTAACAGTAGCACCCGCGAAGGCGGATGGTCGAGACCTGCGGCATGCCGTTCGTTTGGTCCTGGAAGACGCGTTTCTATGTCGACTTTGGAGGGGATTCCCTTTAAATCCATTAGGTGAATTCGTTCGCCGCGTAATATACTCGGAAGTGAGGCAGCCCGCATCTGTTTTCGCCGCAAATGCCGACAGAAGTCGAGTTCGTTTGCAATCTTTGTGTCCATACCCTTCTCGGTGCTCTAAGGTTGGTGGGTGTACGACATCATGTCCTCACTTGGTAAGAGGATGAAAGTCTCATATCTCAGGCCTCTTTCATCCGGTATGTCATTCGACGCTGAATTTCCCCGAGACACACTTGCCCAGCCATCCCATAACTCTCGCCAATAACACCCTTCAGCGGCTGCTGTAAGATAGCGCTGCCGGAAAATCTTGACACTGTTCTCAGCGATCCTCCTGGCCTTCTCGGGATCTGCAAGGAGCTCCTCCATCTTCTCAGAGAGGTCAGAAAAATCCCGCTCGACTTCAACAAAATTTTGATGTGGGCCACCGGATTGAAGGAGATAGTGAAAGTGTTGAATGTACTGCAGTTTGTGTGCCACCACAACCGATCGACAGGCCTGGCGGTATTTGAGAGAGGAGGAGAAGGACCGACCTTTTGAGGTCTCATTAGCACTAGCTTCCCCACTAACATGGCCATCGAAGCACCATCATTATGAAAGATGTGGACATACCTTCAACATGGGCGATGAACATGTACCTACAGTGATCCTCCATGCTGACAAAATGATGCTTCTTACCCCAGATGAGCTCCTTTACATCACCCCAGGGTTTGCTTCTAGCGGCGTCAAGCAAACCCCGCCTGAGCTTGGGTGCAAAGCTCAATTTTCCCCGCCAAATCAGCTTCGGATTTTTGGAAGTCCATGGCAACGTTTCTTCAGAGTCGAACCTTTCTATGTGCTGCACCACCTGGTCATATGGGCCAATGTTGCTTGCTGGGTTACCCCATGCCCAAAACCCAAAGTCAGGCATTAACCATACTGATTCTTCACTGGCTTTCCTTGCAAGTACCCAGAGGGGATGGCCAGCGCCGGAGACATCATCTACCTTATCTTCAATGGAGAAGGCAAACTCAATATTAGGTGCATCAACTCGAAGCGCTCTGTGAATTGAGCTCAAGGTAGCAACAATCTTCCGCCGGTGATCTTCCTGTGCAGCGCGCACTTTGATAATGTAGAGTCGTCCATCCGAAATCATTGCTCGTGCCATTCCGTTGTGCAATTCGATGCTATCCAACGAGTTCTTTGACATAGGCCCCTGAGCAGTTCAGAAATTAACAGCACGGGTCGACATCCTCAAACAAACCTGGAAAGGATGTCTGGCACTCCGTCTTGTTCAGAGCCAGATTGCGATCATCTCGACCATATTGGAAGGCCCAGGCTGGGGTAGATGGTGAGGGCGCGAGTGATGGGGTTCCAGATGTAGTCGCGGGTATCGATTCTATACAGGTTGCGCAGTTGAATGTTGTCGACGATTTGCAAGCACAATGGCCAGCGGGAATAAGTTGGGTGAGGATCGGAGGTACATTGTCAGAATCCGAGTTCATGCCAAACCAAAGAGCAAAGATACTGATGCCAATCAGTACACACAGGCAAGCTGAGGTAGTGATCACAAATAATGGCAAGCCGCGAGAAACGCGGCTCAATAAGCAAACAACTGCCATTCTCATGGCAAGTAGAATCAAGACTTGAGAAGAAACGCTTCAAGCAGGACAAAGGTCCTTGGATGTTCAATTAATACGGGACCCATTATTATTTTCAACGGGACAATTTTCCCTTGCGGGAGGAGCCCCGAGACGCGTTCAGGGGCGGGATGACCCCAGGTCCAGGAGTTGGACAAGTCGCGAACTTGCATGCCCGCAAAAATAGGACTGGGGGCGATCTGCTCTTGTCATTTGAGTAGGCGACCCACCGGGCTTTTGTTCCACTAAGTAACATTGAATTGCTGTTAGTTTTTGCTCAAAATATTGAATGTTGCATGGAGGTTTTATTAAACTTCTTTATTCACTTGCAACCTGCAGGGGTATTTGGTGGAAATGTCTCTGCGTGTTTTGCGTAGCTGAGCAGCCGTTAGGAGGCCTCGCTGCTACCAAGCCCGTCAAGCTCGATTCCGAAAAGTCAAATTAAGGCGGCTTAGACAAATTGGGGCCAGCCTGGGCCCTGAACGGTTTGATGGGCTGTGGCTGGGGCATTGCGACAGGGCGAAGAGTTTTGGTTGCGTCACACGGCAAATGTTGAAGTTTCACGGTGTGGTGACGACTTGAGACCTGGCCCACAGGAGTCAAACGAGCGTCTTGGAGGCGCCCAGACAGAGCTGGCGATGTGGATGCCAGGCAGGACAGATGATGATAGTCAGAGATGAAGTTGAATCTGGAGGACGACTTGCCCCCCTTTTCCCGCGGTGGACGTTCCACCCTGCTTAAGTAATGCAACTGGCCAAAACGGGCTAATTGCCAAGCAATGCCAAGCGGAATGCCGTTTGCGCCCTTGTGGTCCTCCGCACCTGGACTCCCCATCGTCGTTGACACCCAGTCGGGGGTATCCCGATCAGCAGCGCCCAATCCAAGCTGCCCCAGCGCCGTTGGCTTTGTTGCATCCACATGGTCCACACGTGCTCCTCAGGCGCCAATAACGCATTGATGGCCAAAGGGCAACTCCCATTAAAAGCCATCGAGACATTTGGACTCGATGAAATTCGTGTTTACAACTAGGTCCGGATTTACCCTGAAGGCAGGCTGCTTTGAATCTCCCCGGCCCTGAATCGGGGATGGAGAAAGATGAAGCCGGGTGAAGGCAGTGAAGAGCAAGGGAGCTGTTTGGTTTTTGGGTGCTTGGAGGCAATGCCTCGTCTCTTGGGTAGACTCTCCTGCTACTTCCAGTAATCAGTCGGAGGGTAGCCGGATTACCTACATAACACCCCAGCATCTAAATCGACTAACTTCAATATCAAAGGCCACGACTACGCGTACTGCGCGCTTAATATTGTCCCGTGCCCTCTCTCCTGCCTTGTCTCCCTGCCGCCCGCCATCCGAATGCCGTGCTGATCACCTCGACGCTATCTTGATATTGCTACGGGTGTTTTCGATTGCATCTAGAAAGTGAGCGTACTCTGCAGCATCCACCGCCTTTTTCTCGCGGGGGTGTTTGTTTCCCCAAGAGGCTCACTCCGCAATCTGAAGTTCGAGTGAGGAATGCGATGAGCATGGTTTGAGATTCTTCAGCTGCTGGGTTGGAGGCATGCGCAGATGGCACCGCAGCTCTGCGGAAAAGATCAACTCCGTTTCTTCTCTCACTCTACTCCCGCCTAGCAGAGACTGTCTCGCTGTTACTACGCCACCAGCAAAGCCAGATCCTAGCAATTCGGAATGGGTACAGTCGGACAGTGCTGCTGAATCTAGACACATGTTGCAATCTTGTAACGAAGTTTCTCCTCTGAATTGCACGGTTCATCTCTCCGGTCCTGTCAGGAAGTGCAAGTCTGAAAAGCACCCTTCTAGTAGTAGTACATATGCCAGGAACCTGTTCTTCATGTTAGATAGTATCAACCTAGATAGACTGACGTCATAAGTCTTTACCATATCCATATACTCCGGAGACAATGCTTTCTTCCTACTACTTACTGCTCGCCAGAGTTAGGTTAGTTTTCACAGCTCCCCTTCCCATCATCGCATCACTTACAAGCAGGTAGTTTCTCTGGTCAGGTCAGATTACAATGGAACTCGACTTCAATCCCAATCTCCGCCTCCATTCAACCTTCTATGACGTTCCAGGGTACGAGTCTAATTTCCACGTTCTCACCTCCCCCAGCCCTCCCCCGTTCCTTCGACGCGACACCTCGCCTGCAATGAGCAGCAGCTTCGAACCGGAACAGACCCTGCAATCGGAAGCGTACTATGGGCGCCTTCCAGTCGTGCTCGTGCACGGCATGGTGGTCGCTAGCAGCTACATGCATGATCTCGGACGACATCTCGCACCATGGTTCCGCGTCTTTATACCGGACTTACCTGGCTTCGGGCGTTCGACAAACGCAATGCCGAAGACCGGCGAGAATAGTAAGGTGTCGATAGTCCAGCTCGCGCAGGGCCTGCACGACTGGATGGACGCCGCAGGCATACAAAAGGCGCATCTCATCTCCAATTCCTTGGGCTGCCAGCTCCTTGCCGAGTTCACGCGTCGCTGGCCAGAGAGAGTCGGGCGACTGGTACTGCAGGGTCCGACGATGGACGGAAGCCACCAGCCCATACGCAAGACTTTGCGTGCGCTGGTCACGAATAGTCGGAACGAACCGCTTTCCATGTCTCGTATCATGATTCGAGATTACTGGCGGGCTGGGTGGCGGCGAGCGCTCGCGCTATTTAGGGAGGCGGCTGATTACCGTATATCGGATGTACTCCCGAATCTGAAGAATCCGACGTTGCTACTGAGTGGTGAACTGGATCCCGTCGCGCCGTGCAGCTGGGTTGCGGAACTAGCGGAGACAGTGCCCAACGCGGTGCACTATGTCCTGACGAAAGCTGCGCACACGGCAAACTACTCGGCGACGGAAAAGATGTCGAGAATCGTTTGCCGCTATTTGCTGATCCAAGATGATGACGAGATCAGGCGCGCGGGAGGGGAAATCTTGGAACAGGTGACGAGGATAAATCACACAAGGGAAGCGGCGGCAAAGCAAAAATCCCGATTACTCTGCCTTCAGTCGGCCTCGGTGCTGCTCTCTGCTGCTCTCTTCGCTACACGGAAGGAGTTCGTCGGCAGCTGGCCATTTCTTGTGGGACTCTTGTCGATAGAGTCGACGATCCTCTACAAATTATACAGGATCCGCCCGTCACTCTCCTTGAGCCGCTCAGACCACTTGGACCCCGTATACGTCAAGCTGCCAGGCATCGCCGACTTCGACTCTGCATCCTCAATGCTCCGCGCAATAGGGCGGTACCTGCATTTCCGCGACTTCCCCCAACTCGGCGTCCCGACGCCCCTCGCCGGAGCCATGCCTCTCGTCAACAAGCTCCCGCCCTCGTTGCGCAACACCGTATACTCGACTGTCGGCGCCAACGAAGCCGTTGCAGAGCACGACGTTGCATCGACGTTTGATGCAGAAAGCGTCACGCATTCGGTCGTTGCGCACTTTCCAGCGCATCGGAAATACCCCGCCGTGGCCATTGGAAGCACAAACGGCGCGTTGACGCATTTATATGCAGCGATGGGGATTCCGTGGCTGCCACAGACACTGCTCATGCCCGTCAAGCGGTCGCGGGACGCGTCGATCCATCAAGGGCTGTTGGACATGACGGCGGAAATGGAGTGGGGGAGGAGCGCGGGCCAGACTTTGCTGGAGGGCAACCCGAATATGATCGAAGTGTACCACATGGCGGATCCGAATCAGGACCAGCTGATGATCCAGCGAATGGCGTACTTTAGGCTGAAATTCATAAAGATGACTCAGGCGTATCGGAGGTTTCTTCTCGACGCGTTGGAACCGAACAACGGCACGATCGTACTCGTTCGGTGCGGCTTGAAATGGCCCTCGTCCACAAAGGTCGCTGAGCGTCAGTACTTTCAGAGCGGAGCTCTTGGAGGGTTAAGCGCGGAGGGATTCGTCAGGAGTCCAACAGTCGTAAATGAATTCGTAGAGTCGCAAAAGTCGACATCAACCAAGTTGCGCGAAACAGTGCTGGGAATGGAGCGACGAACGGACTGGAATGCCCCGCCCCCGTCGTCTGAAGAAGAAATCTCCGAAGCAGAATGGGGCTACGCAGAGGCGTTGACGGACGATATCGTTGCGTTTGCAAACGAGCATGGGTTTCAGATCAAGTATCTTGATTACGATCATCCCGAAGACGCCAGTCCGCTCGTTGCGGATATGTATCGCCAATGGAGGACCTCAGCGCAACTGCACCGGGGCCATCCGACGGCTGACTCCATCCTCGTCGAAAACTTCGTTGTACTAGAGCCGTGGCTAGCGATGCGGTACAATCTGATCCCCTTTTGGACGGTTTTTCCCGTTAAACCGTCACTCGAACGGCTGCAGAGGTATCTAAACCGATGTAGTGAGGCGGGAAGGGGGTTTAAAGACGGGTTTCTGTTTTTGTTTTGCTCTGGGGTGCATTCGATTGAGCTTATGGGGGTGGAGGCCTGGAAGGAGGTTCTGAGGAGGCACTTTGCTTCATCATCAGCATCATCGAAGGATATGGATGCGGTTGTGGAAAAGAAGCCGTCACCGTTGCTGTTGGGAATAGACAAGAACAAGTTCCCAAAGGACTTTGGCTTTCCAGCACTTTACCAGGGTCAACTGGCAGAAGCGGTTGGTGAAGAAGGGCAATATGTGATGCCGCCCAGTTTAGCGCTGGTTGTGCTTGAACGTTTCATGATGCGGAATGCTGAGAACTATGGAATGTGCTATAAGGCTGATAATGATTAGCTTTGTTTTGAACGTGAGTAGCTGTTGGCAGCCACTCAAGTCCTTCCTCCGAGAGTGGAGGAAATGATATCTGAATATCTCTCCCCCTGAGTGAGTTACTCGTTATCTCTCGCGGACTAAGATCCTGGAAACAAGATAGTCGCTTTGCATGCCACCCGCGACTTACAAAAGAGCCTTCCTCAATCCGGCCCGCCAAAGAAATACTCTCCTAGAGATGAGCAAATGGTCCTATGCCTTGCTCATCAAAACCCTAGGCCATTCTCGTCAAGGCTGTCCAGGCGAGCACAGGCCCGACATCCATCAGAGAAAGGTAATGAATACAGTTGCTAACGTTCAGGACGCTTTATCTCCCAGGTGTATGTCCACTTTGAAAAACTAGACAGTGATGTGTCAACTTATGCCCAATGAATCCAGGCCAACATACCTCTATCGGAATGGGGGAGGGCACTAGAGATAGCCATCGTGGAAGGCGGTAAAAAAGAAACACCAGTTTCAATTGTTGTCCAAACTTTCAAGCGAGCAATGGTTGGTGGAGTTTGAGATGGGCCTCTGATGTTGGGTAAATAACCATGCTTTTTATATAGTTATATTGCCCTCGAATTGAGATAAATTAGAGCCTCCGATATGCTAGGGTCATCGACCAAAGGATGACTGCACATACTTCCCTCTGTATGTCACCATCAATTGCCCGTTGCTATCCACGCAAATCCCCAAGGCCGAGTCAGGAGAAGCTTCATTTCGCTTGGATTGCAAATAATCTTCCCGCCTTTATTCGTGAGAATTTGACGGGTGTGATGCGATTTCAAGTAGTTGTATCGGTGTCGCTGAAAGGGCGGAGAATTCCTAAGATGTGCAGTTATAATGTACGGGCCACAAGGATTACAAGTGCCACATAATAAGCTTGACGAGATTTTCAATATGGGTATATATTTACATGAAAACACGTACGCACGAATCCGCGCTACCAGTCGCGATGACACATCGAAACCCGGTAGTTCCATGCTCTGTGCCTTTATTTCCTTCTGGACGTTCTGCGACTGAGCTCTGAACAAGATTGGCGGGATCTGGCGCCCATTGAATGCAGCTAACAAAGTGCTCGTGTGCGCCCTCCAGCGTCTTTACTAACTTTCCCTCTTGAGAAAGATCCCAGCAACGTATGGTTTTATCGTCACCGACACTGAACAAATACTTGCCACCAGGATGGAAGACCAGTCCCCTCACCCAATTGTTATGGCCAATCAAGGTCTTGATTAATGATCCTCGAGAGTCCCACAGCTTCACAGTTTTATCCCTGGCGCCTGTCGCAACGAATTCAGCCGAAGAATTTGTGGATGGCGGTTTTTTTAGTCCAGCTAAAGTTGCTAGATAACCATAGCTTGAAGGGGGTGCAAATGTGCAGCATTCAATGTAGTTTTCATGGCCTAGCAACGACGCTCTCGCCTCACCGGAAGATACTTCCCAAATCGTCGCAGCTTGGTCACGGCCGCCTGACACCAGCCACTTGCCATCGAACGAAGGGAAGACATCGCGAACCCAGTCGCCTTGTGTATGGATTGTTTTCACGCAGAACCCGGTCGAGGTATCCCACATGCGGAGGGTTGTATCTCTACTGGCTGATATAAGAATATTTCCGCCTGGTATTAGGAAGCGCACAGAGGAGACGGAATGGTCATGGCCGAAAAGAGTTCGAATATTGGCATAGTCATTGCTCGGATCCCAGAGCTTGATTGTGAGATCATTTGAACAGGATGCTAAAAGAGTCCGTCCTTTCTGTCCCCCGAAGTCGAGCCCCGTAACGGTTCTTGTATGGCCCTTGAGCGTTCTTTCCAACTCCCCTAGCTCCCAGTCCCAGATTTTGATGCTGTAGTCTTCTGAGCCTGACGCGAGTGACGAGAAAACTGGATGAAACGCGACGCATGTAATCGCGCCTCGATGTGATCCAAGGGTATGGGTTGGCGAGGTTCCAGGCAGCCAGCTCTTGGGGTCGCGATTTGCTCTGGATGTGATTGTTGGTGCGGAATCGAGTTCCGCCTGCAGACTCGCAATCTTCGACTCTAGGTCCAATATCTCAACTTAAATTAGCACTTCTTGTTTCGTGATATTCTCCCATTCCCCAAAACACATGGCCATACTCACCCTCTTCTGCAGTCGTACAACGCTTATCCACTTCTTCTCGAGAAACCCCTCATACTTTTTGCATGCTGCGTCGGTAAAATTGTCGCCAATCTGGAGCTCTTCTCGTAGGGTCGTGACACTTTGAGAGGCGTTAATGGAGGATAGGTACGCGATCAAGGATTTGTGCCTGATGCTGCGTTAGCACGTCAACAGAATGCCTCGAAGGTGTGGAACAGCTGACAGCTCCTCTGCCTGTCGCCCTGTTAATATCTGGCTCATCGTATTCGTAAATGTTAATGTCTTGAGGAGGATCGTATTGCAAAAGCAGTGTGCTGAAGCTGGCAGAATACCCAACACGATTGTTTCGCCTTGACAGCATGTGGTTGCGAGGAGTTGAAGCAGCACAGCGCACTGAGTACAGCGGACATACCTGGGGAGGTCCCTACGTGGACAGCTAACTGGGTGATTACCTCTTTCATATGGTCACATGATCGCTTTAGTGAGCGGGAGCTTTGTTGACAACAAGCCTCGTTACATAGTACTCGGACGGAGAATTCAGCTCCTGGCGGTTAGACCCCGTTTACGAGGAGTCTAACGGCGTATGCAGGTGATAAGCAGTGAGGTATTCACAAGTTAGGCTATGCGTAGGTAGCGACCTGGTACCATGCAAACCCCGCTTCCACCAGCCTGATCCCCCAAGCTTTCCACCAATTCCACCGATGTCTTGAACTCGCCATGAGAATAAGAGGTACATACAAATAATTGTACTATAAAGGATGAAGTACTTTATTTCTTTGGGTACGCATGTTGGCAATGAACCTAAACTTGAAAAGTACCAGAAAATAATACACAAATCTTTTGAATAGAATAAACTGGGGAATCGTGCAAAAGGTCGGAATTAAGGCCGAAGCCACTCATGAAAACATAGCCACGGCATCAGCAGCCTAAACTGTCATCAACCTTTCGGGCTCATCTTCCAAAATGGCTTGCATCCGGTCCAAAAATGCTTGTCCCCTCAACCTCTCTGATTCGGGAACGGTGATGCTAAACATGGGCGCTTCATCCTCGCTCTCAGCAGGTGACGTCGTCCTTGGGCGACGTGAATTTGTCTCGACTGACGCCTTTCCCGAAAGAATGTCAATTATATCAGTCGCCTCTGTACTCGACTGCTTGGGAATAGAGTCAAGTTCTGCGGCCGAAATAATATCCGGGATATAAGCCCCTTTACTGGTTGGAAGTGGTTTATAAGTATGGACGCCGACTAACTCGTCAAAAAGCTGGTCGGCAACCTCTTTTCGGGTATAGCCTTGAGTCGCAGGCAGCTCATCGTTCGCAACATCTATTGCACGCACGACAAACTTCTCGAGCGGGATCGTGACTCCGGTGGCGGAACGCACTCGTTGCTGTACGCTAAGGACACGGGACAACGAAATCGGAAGCGCAAGTGTGGTTTCCAGATCCTCTACTGGCGTGGGTTCTGGTGCAGCTTCTGCTACTTTCTGCTGTTCCGGCCGAGGCTTTGCCGGCGGAGCGGCCGGCTTGACGTTGCTGAGGTCAAGGTGTGCGAGTTTGGAGAGCCGAGAGGAGAGGGTTGATGGGTAGTCCGATGGGATTGCACCGATATAAGAGAGTATGTCACCCTTCAGGAGTCTTCCTTGGGGACCGGTTGCAGGGATCTTTGGAATCTCTGACTCTGGGATGTTATTTTCATGGAGGAGTTGTGCGACGGATGGATAGAGCGGTTGAGTCTGATGGGCAAGTGTAGCAGCACTGCTTTGAAAACCTAGCAAGCGTACGGTCAGCGACACGGTTCATATTTACTCTGAGCGGCACGAGATGGTACGAACATCGGACGGAGCTACCGGCTCCAAAATAGCGTGGGGAGATGCATCGTGATAATCGTGCCGCCGAGGTATGGCCAGCCATTGCACTTGAATAGCACTTTTGGCTCAATTCCTCCTTGCAGTGCAGTTCAAGTCAGGACTCTTTGTCTGCCCTCAGCATTTGGTTGTGATGAGCTCAGATCTTGGCATTGTTGGGTCAAGTGAGAGATTAGGTTTACAGGCTAACTTTATCGGGACTAGTGCAATTCAGCATATCTGTGGGCCTATCTATATCAGCAACAGGAAACCTCTCCTTCAACAAATCTCTAGGGAGAGAGACCATGCAGCGTTGACATACATCACAACGCCAGCCATTCAAGGATACAAATATGGGACACAAATATGATTTGAAAGAAGCTCAACATGTTTGTTAAGGCATCGCAATCGTCATTATCAACCTGTGGGACTAGCAATTGCTCGAAGGTTCAAACCTAAGAATTATATTACAACGAAAGGGATAATATTGTGAAGGGTCATTGCCAAACTAATAGACACCAAATCAATGAGGGCAGTTAGCGGAAGAAACAAACATTATGGGTATCGCGTGCTGAATCAATTTAACGCTTCAAAAACTAAGATTTTACAATTCCTGTCGAAACCCCCGTGTTGTCAGAGGCAGCAGCAAGCTGCCCGTTTAGTCTTGGCAACATATCAGCAGCTTGGTCATTCGCTTTGTCTGACGTTCCCACAACCAGGTCATCAAGGCTCTTCGTTACGCTGCCGTTGGCGTCCGGAGTCAACGCACCGTCGGCAGACGGTTGCCACTTGGTAACATCTTTCCTCAGCTGCTCCAACTCATTCTGGAATCGCTTTCCAAAGACATCGATGTAATAGGTCGCCCCGTTGTAGATACTCCACGAAAACACGACAAAAAGGAACGCCCCACTGGCCCACTGGTACCAGAACCACAGAGGGCAGGGGATTAGAGTCAAAAGAGCATAACTATACTGGATGAGCATGAATGCAGGTTCCTGTAGGGGTACCGGCAAGCTGAGAACCAATTTCCCAATAAAGGTTTTGGCGTACGATCGACGGAGCCATGTAAAACTGGTCGGTCGACCGGCCGCAATTTTCTCCCGACGCCGGACAGTGATAAGAAAGTGGTACGAGAGTTGCCATACTGCGTATGGAATAGAAGCCCAAAGCATCATTGCCCCGAGTGAGTAATGCCCTGGTGAGCCTGGCGAACTGAACTTGATGTTATACGCAGCCGGGAAGCGTTTCAACAGCACATCAGGCGGTGTCAAGTGCACAATGCAATGGAGGGTCACAGGCGGCATGATGTGGATGAACAAGCTAATTGTTATTGTCATTTTTTGTTCGAAAAGTTGAAGGTGGGTGGTGCTTACCTAGTGACTTTATCTAGACTGTGAAAGACCATGGAATTTCTCCACATTGCAATAGCAACTGCGTTGTTGCCGTAGGCCAGGCAATATGTACTCAGAAACAATCTCTTGGAGCGTGGAAATACCCACAAACTCAGGACCGTCAATAAATTGACAAAATAGCAGAGGTCGGCCAAGAAATAGTGGTATCCTTTCCTATGATAGGTGTAGAAACGGATGGGCATGAAATAGAGGAGCTGACCAGCGAACCAATAGTGAAAATAAGTTGGATATGCCCCAATGAGGTAACCGCTGATAAAAATATTGAGGACGCCAGCAATAAAGGACAGCTTTTCACGGGCGGTCACAGTCGCAGTATCGTTCCATCGAGCACCAAGTCGTTCAACGGAGTCTTTCATCCGTCTTCGATACTTGTCGAGTTGCTCTTCTGAGGTGGGCATTCTCTTGCGCCACTCACCCACCACTCGTTCCTTGGCCTGCAAACTCGTGGATTTGAACCTCTCTTGCTGTTTTTTGACCTTTGCTTTTTGCGCGGTCAACGTGTTTTGCCATTTCTCAAGCTTTTGGGGAAGCGCCAGGTTGCCGAGGATGTCAAGCACCGTCAATTTGTCCAGCGGAGGGAACTCCCAATCTTCTTGATACGAATTGCTGCTCCCAGACGAATAGGATGCTGTCCGTGCAAGTTCATTCGGATAGGACGGTGTGCGCATGTCATTGTGGTCCTTCAACATTTCCTCCACACTATCGGCCGTTTCCATGATCGCATGCTCTCCGAGAAGGTCCGGCTCAGACCTACTTTTGGGAAGGAGCATTGATTCGGACATTGCAGGCACTGTATCGGATATGCAATCAGTAGACAATTAGGAATATGAGCGTGGCCTTCGTTTCTAGTCTTCTCCCGTCTTTCTGCCCTCAAACCACACCGATTAGTCCTTCGGAGCTTGGTTGACGGAACGTGACATCACTTACAAAGCTTAAGGTAATGTGTTAACTGCTCAAACGTAGCTTGGCCAGTCTACATATATAAGGTCATCGTAGTTTGGATAAAGAGCAGCACCTGCTGGCGAGGAAACACAGTTATATTCATTGAGACCATGACAGACAGGCTGTCTGAGAGCTTCTGATGATGAAAGAGTGTTGTGACGGGAAATTTTATGGAGGGACGTGCATTGCTCGGAGCCCGTGGTTGGCGCTTTTTCCCCAGTAACACTAGGCACTAAGCTGTCTCCGGACTAGCGTAGGCAGCGCCAAGGTCATCTGACCGGATCATCTGTTACCCCCGCTCCCGGATGACTAAGGGTATTATGTAATCCAGACACCATCGCGTCTTTCTTTCGCTTCGACGCGCTACATCAGACAGCGAGCTTGTAGACGTCGAGCGTTAGAAGACTCGCATGGTCAACTCCTGCACACCCAATTGCACCGCACCACCATTGCTCTTGCTAGCAAGGCTTTGGTCACCAATGCAATTCTGAACCCGTCCTCTCAGGACTCTGATAATTGTTCCCCGAGCAACCGAGGAATTGAGCGTGAATACCAGCAAAATGGGGAAACTGATACGCCTCGAGCTTTTCAGTACGCTGTCTCTGACGTTGCGGAAAGGTCAATACTGACAGAGCTTGGGTAGATTTCAAATCCTACAAAGGCCACCACACCCTACTTCTCGGTGATGCGTACTTTACGTCCATCATTGGGCCCAATGGCTCTGGTAAATCAAACTCGTACGTAACACTTATTCCCCCCACAAAGCTGCAACTAATGTCTGTAACAGAATGGATGCCATCTCATTTGTCCTCGGAATCAAATCGTCACACCTTCGTTCGACCCATCTTCGCGACCTCGTTTATCGTGGCAGGGTCCTACGCCACTCCAAAATCAATAATGATGGTTCGGCATCAAAGGATCCGGCGAATGCGGAAGATGACGGCACCGCCGAGGAACCCGCGGAGGTCAACGATCCCAAGACCGCATGGGTTATGGCTGTCTACGAGGATGATGCCGGTGAAGAGCAGCACTGGAAACGCCTGATTACAAGCCAAGGAGTCAGCGAATATCGTATTAATAACCGTATCGTTACTGCGCAGCAATACAATGAGGCTTTGGAGGCCGAGAACATCCTCATTAGAGCACGGAATTTCCTCGTCTTCCAGGGTGATGTCGAGTCTATCGCGTCCCAATCACCGAAGGACTTGACTCGATTAATAGAGCAAATCTCCGGTAGCTTGGAACATAAAGCAGAGTATGAGAGGCTAAAACAAGAACAAGAGGAGGCGTCGGAGAATCTAAATTACCAGCTCAACAGACGCAGAGGCATCAACTCTGAGATCAAACAGTATCAGGAACAAAAGAGAGAGGCAGACAATTACGCCAGAAAGGCAGAAGAACGTGACGAAGCGATTGTAACCCACATTCTGTGGAAATTGTTCCATTTCCAGCGCCTCATCAAAGAATCTAGTGACGAAATACAAAGGCACCATGATGAGCTGAAAGAATTCAAACGGGGCGTCGAAAAATATGAACAAAAACTGGAAGAGGCGAAAAAGGACCATGCACAAGTAGGGAGGGAGGTGTCGAAAGTCGAGAAATCTATCAAAATGAAGGATAGAGAAGTTGAAGAGACCACCAATTCATTGGTTCCTGTGGATGAGAAGATAGAGATTACGACGAAGAAGATTGCTAGATACACTTCCAGAATCGCGGAAATCGCGAAAGAATCCGAATCTCAGTCGCAGACCGTGAAGCAACTGGAAAAAGACCTCAAGGTTGTGGGCAAGGCTCAGTCTCAATGGGAGAAAGAATTCCAACAAGCTGCGAGTATTCAAGGGGTTAAACTAAACGATGCCGACCTTCAAGAGTACAATAAGCTCAAAGAAGAAGTTAACAAACGCTCGTCCGCTACACAACTCAAACTCGACAATATGAAGCGTCAAAGGAAAACGGATGCTGAGACGGTTAACAGCCTTAAAAGCAATTTCGAAAGTTCAGAGTGGCAAGTCAAGAACTTGCAGTCTGACATGAACAATATTCTTGAGAGAAAGAGCAGCATACTCGAAACCATCGAACTCACTAGCAGTGAAATCGATCAGAGAAAAAAGGAACTCAATAGTCTCACCTCGGAACGGCTACGTGTGGCGCAAATGCGAACAGAACTCGAAGAAAAACTACAAGTTACTCTGAAAAAGCTGCTAGAAGCCGACGATGGCCGTCAACAAAGTGAAAAGGAATTGCGTACTAAGGAGATGATCTCAACCCTGAAACGTATTTTCCCTGGAGTCAAAGGCCGCATTAGCGAGCTATGCCAACCGAAACAAAAGAAGTATGCAGAAGCGGTGAGCACCGTTTTGGGACGTCATTTCAATGCTATTGTTGTCGATAATGAGAAAACAGCAAAGGAATGCATCCAACACCTTCGCGACCAGAGAGCTGGGCAGGCCACTTTCATTCCACTTGAGACTATCCAAGTCAAGGCACTGAATTCAAACCTCAAGGGTATGCATCGTGCAATGCGCCCGGCGATTGAAACAGTTGACTATGACAATTCCGTTTCTAGAGCAATCATTTACGCCTGCGGAAACGCGGTTGTATGCGATGACTTGGCTACCGCGAAATATCTGTGCTATGAACGAGGTATCGAGGCAAAGGCGGTAACCCTGGACGGCACTGTTATCCATAAGGGTGGGCTCATGACCGGTGGCCGCGGTCCATCGCAGAAGCATTCTAAGCGCTGGGAAGACACCGAGGTTGCGAATTTACACAAATTAAAGGACAAACTTATGAATGACTTGAGTAACCTTCCGAAATCGCATCGCAAAGGGGCTGAGGAAGAAACCCTTCAAGGCCAACTTGCTGGCTTAGAGCAGCGCCTTGCTTATGGCCGCGATGAACTTAAGGCCCTTGAAAGGAATTTGGAGAGCAAAGCCAATGAATTGGATCATGCCAAACGGCAAGTAGAAAGCGTGCAGCCCAAGTATCGCGAGAAGCTGAATTCGTTGGAAGAGTTGAATAGTTCGATCCAGGAACTCCAAGAGTCTGTCAGTGGCGTTGAAGATGAGGTTTACCGCAAATTCTGTCGCCGTTTGGGCTACAAGAATATCCGAGAATATGAACTCCAACAAGGGACACTTCAACAAGAGGCAGCAGAGAAGAAACTCGAGTTTACGACCCAACGAAGCAAGATTGAGAACCAGTTGAGCTTTGAGAAACAGCGACTCCAGGGGACAGAAGACCGAATAAAGGGTCTTCGAACGCAGGAAAACCGTGACCAAGCTTTGATTGCTGAGCTCGAGGCCGAAAGGGAGACAATACAAAACCGCCGAGATCAATTGAACGCAGAGATAGATCTCCTCCAGGAACAGCTAGAAGAACAGAGAACTCGCTTCAGCGAATCCGCTGAGCGCTTAAATGATCAGAGACGTGAAGCGGCGAAACGGAATAAAAATGTTGAAGGCACGCTTAAAGCTATCAACGTCTTGGAAAGCGATGTGCAGCGCCATTCATCGGATAGATACGCATTGCTCCGGCGCTGCAAATTGGAGGATATTGATATTCCTTTAAAGGAAGATTCGACCTCTTTAGATCAACTACCAATCGATGATCTTGTCCAAACGGATCCTGATGCAATGGAAGTTGATGAGGATGTCAATCTAGGCACCACAAAGGCACCAGCCGTTCATGATTACGGGCTGGAGGTGGATTTCACCAGCCTTGGTGACACATTGAAAGAGGTACGGAATATGCTTTTGTACCTACGCGTTATTGAGACTAATTTGAGCAGGAGTCTGATGATAAACTCGACGACGAACTCCAAGAACGAATTCGCTCCCTCAATAGTGAATTGGACAAAATGGCACCCAACATGCGCGCTATGGAACGCCTCGAAGGCACAGAGAACAAACTTCGAAGCATTGAGAAAGATTTCGAAGAAGCGCGCAAGCGCGCTCGTCGGGCAAAGGATGACTTCGAGGATGTAATGCAAAAACGTTCAGAGCTCTTTAACCACGCCTTTTCTCATATCTCTGAACAAATTGAGCCCATATACCGTGACCTCACCAAAACCGAGAGTTATCCTATGGGCGGTAAAGCGTGAGTTGGACCAAAGGCTGTTCCGTGTAGCCCCCTTTCTTTGCTTTGTTTCTGATTGTTCTGGCTCTAGATATCTTGACATCGAGGATTCGGAAGAGCCCTATCTCGACGGTATAAAATACCATGCAATGCCTCCGCTTAAGCGCTTCCGAGACATGGAGCATCTTTCAGGTGGAGAGAAGACTATGGCCGCTCTTGCTCTCTTGTTCGCCATCCATTCCTACCAGCCTTCCCCATTTTTCGTTCTTGACGAAGTCGACGCTGCATTGGACAATACCAACGTTGCCCGTATTGCGAACTATATCCGCGACCATGCGGCCCCCGGAATGCAGTTCATCGTTATCAGTTTGAAGACCGGACTGTTCCAGAATAGTGAGGCGCTCGTGGGGATCTACAGGGACCAAAGTGCCAACAGTAGTAAGGCGCTGACATTAGATGTAAGTGATCTTTTCCGTTTAGACATTCAATAAAGTCCAGATTTGTGCTAACATATTTGTGGTTATGGCTATAGCTTCGAAAATATCGCTGAGATCGGATATACCCTCATATGTACACCTTTATCAACTTTTCTATTGTTATTCGTTACGCTTATATTATGTTGCTCAACGCCTTCCTTTGTGTCATTCCATGTATATTGATCGATATCTTAATGTAGTATCTGAATCGAAGCTGTTCGGGCTTTCGTGCTTCTATTTTCCACTAGCATCAGGTCCAGATCTACAAGGAATCTTGTGTTATAGACAAAGAAATCCTTATCCAATACCCTTACACGGAGACATTCAACAGTAAAAACCGGATAATATACCGAATAACCATTAGTCCGACGCGAGAGACAGCTATTTCTTTTTGACATGGGATATTAATTACTATTATCAACTATCATCGACAGCTCTAACTCAATCTTTATTAGTAAATACAAATCTGTAAGGTTCAACAGCGGGTTGCTGGGCCGTAGAGTGCCAGTCAACTCCAACCATTTACCCTCAAAACAAGAGAACAATAATAATAACTGTACAAAACATTAGCCAACCCACCAGATACAGACCACCCGTGCCCCAGCTCACAGCCAAAATACCCCATTCTCATCCCGAATCTGCATCGGCGCCGGTGCCATCATCACAATCGGTTCTCTGAACCGCTCATGGTCAAACTCCATCCCCATCTCTCTACCCTTTCCCTTGACATCTCCCCTCATCCGTTCGGACTTTGCCCGACTCGCCTTCTCCCGCGGGGTATTTAGGCTTTGAGCGCCAATAGTTTTCTCCAATCGCGCTTCTAATCCGGCCCCATTCCTCGGGCTGGGTGGTAGCTATGGGGCTTGGAGGGGATAGGTTTGGGTGCGATGGGGGTATGAATCTGCATGTTGGCGTTGAAACGAGGGGGCTGAGGGTGCAGTGAACGTGCGATGAAAGGCAGGGCTTTCGGGTCGTGGTCGTGGAGGAGGTGGAGGAGGTAATGGCGATGGCGGACACGGAGCGGATTCAGAGGAGAATGCCTTGGGAAGAAGTTTTCGAAAGTAGCGTGGAATGCAGCTGATACCGCGCTTTTGTTCATTCTTCTCTTTTTCTTTCCCTTTTTCATCTCCTGGGTCCTGGCTCTTGTTTGTCTCTTTGCCCTTTTCTTTAGGCTTAGGCTTGGGCTTCAGCTTAGAGTTGGGCTTGGACTTTGCTTTATCTTTCGTCCACGCCTGCGGGCCGTATTTTTGGTAATCTGTTGGTGGAATAGCTATCTGCTTTTGCCGTCGTGGATGCCTCGGGTGTAAATTTGGAGGCGGGAGGGAGGATGACCGCGACGGCCGTGGAGATGGATACGGTGCTCTGGGAGGTTCCATATCCGAGATACCAGAATCCTGTGGTTCTTCATCTTCAACGATGAGCTTGCGAGTGCTCGCGGTAGTGGAAATTGAGTAAAGTTTGGTGCAATTAGAATTGTCGTTTTCTGTTGATTTTCCGATCTCGTCGTTGCCTTCATCTTCGTTGTGGATTTCTTCTGCTTCTTCCACTTGCTTGACTGTTTCAATCCCCTTTTCATCTATGGGACTATAGGGAACCGTTGCCTCAAGCTTCTCGGCCTCGCAGGGGGAAACAATAGCCAGGGACTCCTGCGATGGGGACGTTATTTGTTGTGCCAAGTCAATTCGCGCAACATTCGCAAGACGAGATACAGACATCACTCTATCATGCCGAGGATGCGGAGAATGGCAAAGGCAAATGTCCGGGTCGGAGTTTTCCACCAAAAGAATAGACGGTATTTCCTTGGCCTTTCCGGCCTCACTACCATCTTCATCTTGAATTTGGTCGACTCCAAGAGGCCGAGGAATAAGCGAAGCGTCAATGGAATCAACGGTTTTCGGCGACGGCGGTGGTACAAGCGTAGGGATCTCAGGGAGACTCGCGTTTGCATGCTCAAAAATCACTGTGTCACCGTGCACAGAGGCGTTCGGCACGGGAGGCGAGGACCATTCTGCTTGAGGAGGCGAGCCCCCTTCGGCCCATGGGTGATCGTGGGACAGCGCCGGAGATGAGCTTTGACGAATTACCCAGCGCCCATGGTGGCCACTGGTTCGTCGATATTTTTCCCTTAGATTAGCCGTGGGCGTTTGACGACGGGCACGACTTTCGTGATGCGAATCTCGATAAGATCGATGGGGAGAATTGTGACCTCGAGGCGAGGGTAAGCCACTCGAAAGATAGCCATATACCCCGTAGCCGAAATTATAATCAGAATTCCTCACGGACCGGCTGTATTCGCTGGATGCCCTCCTAGGCAGTTCTGGCAGCGGTTTGTTCTTCCAAGAATCGTTCTGATCGGCCGGCCATTGCTGATGCGGATGGACAAACTTCTCCAAGCCCTCGAGCGATGCAGCAGGAAGTAGAGGCGGTCCTTTTTTCCTCCGATTCTTGAAGGTGAGAGGCATGACAGACCGACGCCCACTCGCAGCTACGAGGGGGATATCAATCCTGCAACGCGTAGCACACAGTGAAGGTCGAGTAGTATCTTCATACCTGAAGGAGTGTTGTCGAGCGTCCCAACCTCGCAAGTTGAAAGAGTATAGGCATTATTAACTGGAAAGCTAGGATCAAGCACATTCTCTTACATGTGTCCAGATAGCTCTCGATGGAGAATTTGCTCCGTGCGGTGTTTTCGATAACAAAGAACCAGAGGCATTTTCGTTCCCCCTTGGTTCGTCTCCGAAGCATAAGATGCACGCTGTAGGGACCGGGGAGAAGTCGCCGGACGCAAACTGCGAGGCATCTGTAGTCAACGGTTTCAAGAACTGAAACAGACTGAAGGGAGAGAAAGGAGGACCTTGAGGAGCACCAGAAAGGATCGCTGGAAGAAATATATATATCACAATGCAGGCACAGTAATAAAGACATCTACGCATCGAGTATGATTGGAAATACCTCGAGTGCATCGTCGCCATTGACATGCGAATCACGTCGGACAAAGAAAAAGAGAATCAAAAAGCCACCGTTCCAAGCATTGCTAAATGAAAACGCTCAAAACGCCGGGATAGCAGCCAATAATAAGCGTATACCCAGACGCTCCAGCGGATGTACCAAGTATGCTGGCTCGTAGATCAAGAAATCGACCATCTGCAGTCTAAAAATGAAGAGCCAAAAGCCGGAAAGAATGCAAGAAAAGGCAACGCTAGGACAGCTTAGAGGCCTTTTCGAACATCTCTTGGGTCAGTAGATCTTCTGGGTCTCTAACACTGCTGAACCTGCCTAACTGTTTCAGTCGTTCAATCATGTCTTCGTCGCCGAAATGGCTGTTGTGCTCGAATTCTGGATCCTCCCCATAGGCCACCCTGGCTGCATCAACGAGGATCCGGGCCGTCATACCAAAGACTCGGTATCGCTCGAGGCCAATGGAGATCTCTTCTTCGTCCAATTCGGCGATTGCGGCGTCTTGCTCCTGACTTTTCCGTCGGGGCTTGGTGACGTTCTGGTTCGTAATTGGGACGAAGAAGTGGTGCACTGCAGGAGAGAGAAGAATTGGTAAGCGTCTTCACATTCAAGTCCAGCCTGGAGCGATATTGGGATGATGAGAACATACTCCTCCACCAGGTTGTGTTCCAATTCGTCCAGGTTCCTTGATACCAATCGGTCGGGGAACCAGGCAGCCGCTCATCCTCTCCACCCCGAGGCTCGTCGCACGGCTTCAGGAAGTTATGAAATGGCCCAGTGAAGACTGCCGCCACCTCCTTTGCATCCAACTGTGGCATAAACGCCTCTTCAGGGTCGGCATCTTCACCTGTAGCTTCGTCGTAGGAATGTAACAGCGCGACACACGGCCGGACGACTAGCTCCGTTCTTGCCAGGTTAGCCGGTAGCTCGCAGAGATGCTCGACGCGAAACGGAGGCGGGAAGCTTTGGTTAATGTTCGGCAGGCCGATTTCTTCATGGGCTTCTCGCCGTGCCGTTTCGAAGGGCGTTTCGTCGAGCGAGTCCGCCTTGCCGCCGGGGAGCGCCGCCTGTCCAGGGTCTACCCAGAGTCAGTCGCGTTGACCTCAATGACCCGCATAGACGGACCCCAGAGCAAACGTACATGACTTGAGGGTATTGGCACGAATCGTTAGAATCACCCGTAGATCCCCACGCTTATCGGCGAAGAGCAGCAGCAAGACCGCTGCCCGCCTCGATAGCGGGACGGAGCCATAAGTCGTAGGCGGTGGTGCAAATGCTCGTAGGCGTTCAATCGCCTTCTATTGACCGGCGCACGCAAAAAAGAAAGAAGGGTCAGATTCAAAAGCCCGATCAGCGCGTTGGACGGGAGTGTGTGGTTTCTTGCTAACCTGCGATGCCGGCGACAACGGTGCCATGGTTCTCAACAACCTTCCAAACCGCTTCACGCTGGTCAACAAGACGGGTTTCACGACCGGAGTAAACCGAGTTCCTCTCGTACATGCGCTTGCGATATGGCTAGGCAAACGGTGGTGCATACCTCTTATTCTGCGCGCAGGGCCATATTTAACGGGAGACGGTTCGGTATTCTAAGCCCAAGGGCGCCTAGGATGATTGCAGGCTGGGGCGCAGTCTTGCCGAGGTTAAGCCCGTGGGTTGTTGCCATCTATATAGGCATTGCATTGGAGGGAAAAAGAGCAATGAAGGAGCAAAATCCATTTTAATGGCTAGTTACCTCTGTTGAGATTCAGGTCAGGATCCAACCCTTGGATCCTGTTCAGGATGAGCAGGTATATATCATGCCTATGTAGCTAGGAATTTTACTGCCCAGTAAGTGCAAATAAATCAAAATACACTGTCCAACTTCCACACCGCCGTCTATAAGCCAGCCACGGCTAGAACGAAACAAACCCTAAGCACCCCAGGTTCCCAGAAGAGATACGGAATAGTGTCGAGATTGAAGTCGAGAAAATGCAGTTTGCAGGGGAAAGGGAAGAAGCAGACAACAAGTTATCGATAAGCATACACATGTAGAAGAAGGACACCAGTTGCAGGGACAGTGCCTCAGTGTTTTAGTAAACTGATGCGCAAATGCATAGAAGGGTTAGAAAATCATTAAAACTGATAAAAATGGCCCACTAAATCCTTGCGGTCGAGCCAACGCCTTACTCTGCCTTTTTCTCTTTTGCTTGGTTGGACAGATCCTTTTCTGCCTCGGACGCTTCTGACGTTTGAGCTGAGTTGGTGGATTCGCTGGCTGCAACGACCTTGTCTTCCTTCTCGTCAATATCTTGATTATCGTTGGGGGCAGCCATTCCCTGTTCCTGCGTCTCGGTATTCTGTTCATTCTCCTCTTCGATCAACTCCTCTTGCTCCTTGATGACCTCAAGACGTTGCTTGTTGGTGGCTGCTCCTTCAGCATTATGGACTTCAAGTTCGATCTCGTGGAATAGTTCTTCGGGAATACTCGACAAAACTGCCTTGAGCGCATCAATCTGTGAGGAGATTTCATATTCTTGGGATTGCTGGGTATACATGTAGGCGTTGCTCAGGACCAGCAACGTTGAGGGAACTCCTTGTTTGAGGCGCAAATCCAGCCACATCGACAGGTCCTCCCTTAGTCGGGCAGGAGAAAGGCCGTGTGTCCTCAAACCGCGCGATGCGCAGGCAGTCTGAAGTTCAGGCACAAGAAGAGAATCAACGCCCTCAAAGGATATAGCTCGATCGTCCCGCTTGATTTGCCGCATCCGATGGCGAATGTTGTATCTCAACATAGCGTCGGTGCCAAATGTGTTCAAATTCATATATTTGCACATCCCCACCAACTGAGGCCGGGAAAGGTTGTCCAAGGTAAGGTCGTCTTTGAAAATCTTGCATACCGTGATAACTTCCTCTGCGCTTGGATCCTCGCCTGTTGCCCGGACCTTTCTAAAAAATTCCGCAAACTCTTCCTTCTTTGCATTTGTAGGACTAACCGGAAGTCCAGTTTCTTTCAGAGTATCGCGGAGGAACGAAGAGACCTCCTTTCTGGTAACTCGTAAACTTGCCGCCTTGGCATCCTTGGATTTCTGACCTTCATATGTGCTCGGGAGGAAATTAGGGAAGAATTTGATGACGACAGGAATGAGTAATTCTGCGAACGGGATGATCACAAATACTGAAAATGGTACAAGCCGGCCCAGGTCTTTGACGGTACGTTGAAGCTATGTAAATGGTATAAGCCCGAAGCTCATCGCGATCACTTATCGGGGGTTCAAAACAAACCTGTCGGTTTTCTCTGCGGCTAAGCTCGTAGCCGGCAGCCATCTTCACAGCCAATCTCGTACTGATCTTAACTTCAGTGGCCAGAAGTTTGGTACCATCCCAGTAATGTTGAATTTCCTTCTTAATCTTTTGACCAAGTGTGAGCTTCTTGGTCTCTTTTGGCTCTTCAACCTGTTTTGCCGCCGCCTCCGCCTCTAGGGTTTTTTCCTTAGTTTGAACGACTCCCTTTGCGCTTTCAGTGGCCTTCGGGCTACTGGTTTGCTTCACAGCCCCTGTAGCCTCAGAATCTGGAACACTCGTGCTGGAGGTAGTGGGCGATGAACCAGTGGACTCTTTCGGAAGAGGCTTTTGAGCCTGCTGTGCGTTGAACCCCGGCGGCGGGAAGTTGGGCGGACCGCCGGGGCCATGGGACGTAGAGGGGCCTGTGGCATACGATCTTTGCTGTGGGATCAAGATGGCCAACGCGGGGAGCCGGGACGGTGCGCGGCCGTTGGCAAATCTGGTGTTGAATGCGGAATAAGCGAAACGACTGCTTGACAGGCGGGGAAGAGCTGGACAGCGGTCAGCAAAGGGGTAATCACGCCGGAATAGGAATATCATACAGTGCAAGGCAGCTCTCTGCGTTGGCACCGCATTGCGGGCAACAGCTGTTAATCTCATAGTAATGATGGGCCAAGGAGCGTTGGTTGAGCAGGGTTGGGGGGCGGGCGGGTTTGGAGCGCCGAGAAGAGAACGACCGCAAGAGCGTCCACAAAGGCGAGTAAGGCTGCGTCTGAGCAAGGTCCACAGAGAAGCAGAGATACAGACAGCTGGGAAAACAGACAGGATCAACGAAGAGTGCAGTCCTCGAGCGTTGGCGATCGACTTGGGAAGAATTGTTCAGCCTGTGAAATCCAACGCCGGATCAACCTTTCTCCATCCCTTGCCACATTGCGCGTGTTTGAGATTTGCGAGCGAAGCGGTTGATTGCACATCACTGGCGGAGATGACGGGGTGCGATCCGGAGGAGGCACTCGAGCAGGTCTTTGCTACTGGCCTTTCCTGTGCTATTCGATGGGAAATTGTTGGCTAACACTCAATTTACAGCCTGTTCGCCAGGCATACAGAGTCCTGCGCTCCAAGGCGAACACGGCCCTGATACTCCACCTCAAGCAGAACCGGGAAGAAGGGGTTCCACAGCGGAGCAATAGACGCAATCAAGGCCATCAACTACACGAGTACATCGGAATGATGTTTGCCACTGCAGCGACAGACGCGCCTTCACACGCTCGTGATTTACGATACGTGATAGCACGACAGCGATTTCACACCAAGGTCTAGAACTTGGTCCTCCTTGGTCTTGTGTTTCCTAGTCTTATCAGAACAGACAAAGCCCTCCATTGTTCATGTGCCCAGTCTCTGCAGGCTGTTACACAAAACACCATCAACCCGGTCATCAGCGGATAAGTTGAGGGGCAAGGATTGAAACGGTTTCTAGTCGGCATGATGATTCCTGCTCTTGTCGATCATAAATCTCCCAATTGTCAGACAGGTGACCAACAAGAGTCACGGTTTGAGTGCCATCTCTAACCATAAGGCATCAACAGGTAGTGTTATACCATACGGAGTAGATTGTTTACGTGTGTCCGGAGGAGCGATCGTGGGTTCTCGACGGTAAGTCGGGCTGATTTGATGAAGCGCCGGGACAGCCCACCGCACGTAGATCCTGGAGAACGTACGGAGTATATGAGGAGTCGAATCTGGTTACAGGAAGCTATCCAGCGTAAGCACACTGGGTAAACATATAAAAACTTCAGCATGCAATTTTGTAACATACCTTCAAAAAGATCCGGCTCTGCAGCTGATACACTTGGCCCTGGGTCTCGAGTCTTGAGACCACACTGCACCCCTGCTCGACTGGGATCGTGAATCATGAAGACGGAGAGCCTGACGTGAGAGAAGCCGCAATGGGGACCAGGAGTGAGCTAAGTAGCTAGTTAGTTAACCCCGCTTTTCGACAGCTGGGCCACGACTCTCCATCACTCTTCCTCCAACGCAAGAGACATATAAACCGCCTGCCGTCCTCTCTTTCTCCCCAGCTCTCGATCGCAGTCTCAGACGCCATGAGAGCACCACTGTTGGTCAATTGAAAGAGCATCAAGTTGTCTTACAATTCGTGGATCAGCAAACACCAAACCAAGCACTAACCACCTACCTACTGGCAACCATGGGCGGGGAGGCGCCGCGAGGAGCTCCAAGCAACTATCCGCCCTTCGCTGAAAAGCCAGTGGGTCAAAAGATCAGTGGCATCTACAAAGATCGCCTTCGCCAGTTTACAGCAACAGGGCAATACCAGGGGCATAATCTGGTTGCGTACGTCATCTGAAATCTCGTATCACTGCTGCGTCTGCGCTATCAGTCAAGGTTGCTTTGTGATTGACTACTTGAGAGATCTTAAGCTAACCAAGGCCTCGCGATTGCTTGTGCTTTGTGGCGTCTAGCAAGTATTTCGAGGCTACAAATGATGACGAGCAACATGTCAAACTCTCCGTGTATTCGGTCCCGAATCTGGAGAGGCCGGCTTTCAAGCATGTCGTGTCCAAAGAGTTCAAGCCAACGAAAAGGGGGGAGGTTTTCGGCCCTAGCTGGTCGACTCATTGGTTCAAAATCCGACTCACAATCCCGGAAGACATGAGGAAAAAGGAGCGCTTGGAGTTCCATTGGGATGCCAACAACGAGGGTATGGTCTGGTCTGAAGACGGCAATCCTCTGCAGGGCTTAACTGGTGGAGGCGAAAGAGTCGAGTGGATAATACCTGATGGCTTTCGAGACGGAAAGGAGCACGTATTTTACATTGAAATGGCATGCAATGGCATGTTTGGAAACGCGAATGGCGATATCATTCAGCCACCCAATCCGAACAGATACTTCCGCCTTAATACAGCAAGGATTACTGCTATCAATCTTGAGGCTCGTGCGTTGTATTATGACTTCTGGATGATCGGAGGTGAGTTATAACTACTCGCTAATTATTTTCGTAGGTGTTGATGTACTGATCAATTACGCCTAGACGCCGCAAGAGAATTCCCAGGCGATTCATGGCAGTCGCATGAAGCGTTGCGAATCGGCAATGCTATGATGGACGCTTTTATCGACGGCAATGGAAGTCAAGAAGCTATCAAAGCTGCTCGTAAGATTGCTGAAGAATACATAGGCACTCGAGTAAACTCTCCAGATGTCTATAAAACCGAGGGCAAATCCCTTGTATTTGGTATTGGCCACTGCCATATCGACTCTTGCTGGCTTTGGCCGTTCGCGGAGACAAAACGCAAAGTAGCCAGATCTTGGTCAACCCAGTGCGACCTAATGGAACGCTACCCCGAATTCCGGTTTTGCTGCTCCCAGGCGCAGCAGTTCAAATGGCTGGAAGAGGGCTATCCCTACGCTTTTGACCGGGTAAAGGGCTGGGTCAAAAAAGGCCACTTCCAACCAATTGGCGGTTCCTGGGTGGAACACGATACCAATTTACCTAGCGGTGAATCATTAGTTCGCCAATTCTTGTACGGCCAACGGTACTTCGAAAGTCGCTTCGGTCAGAGATGTTCGACCTTTTGGCTTCCAGACACGTTTGGCTATTCTTCGCAGCTGCCTCAACTGTGTAGACTTGCTGGGATGAGCCGATTTTTCACGCAGAAGCTGAGCTGGAACAACATCAACAACTTCCCCCACACAACGTTCAACTGGGTTTCCCCCGATGGTAGTCAAGTCCTGTGCCACATGACGCCTGCGGAAACATATACCGCCAGCGCCCATTTTGGAGATGTCAAACGCAGCATCTCACAACACAAGTCAATGGACCAAGACAACACGTCTCTTCTTGTCTTCGGAAAAGGCGATGGCGGTGGCGGTCCTACCTTCGAGCATATCGAAAAGCTTCGACGTCTTCGTGGCCTGAGCGACCAAGTCGGACTTTTGCCAAGAGTCACAATGGGTGGCTCGGTTGACGACTTTTACAGTCAGCTTGAAGCGAAAGCGGCTTCCGGAACTGAATTCGTAACTTGGTATGGTGAATTGTACTTTGAATTACACCGTGCACATACACAACCCAGGCGAATAATAAGCGTAACAATCGGCAAGCGGAGTTTGTGCTCCGCGACCTTGAGCTGCTGGCAACTCTTGCTACTTTGAAAGATTCAGACTACAAATACCCCAAGAAAGCGCTAGATGATATGTGGGAATCCGTACTGCTATGCGAGTTCCACAACTGTCTGCTCGGGAGTTCTATCGAGATGTGTTACGATGATTCGGACAAAATCTACGCTGAAGTTTTCGCGACTGCCAAAAATCCTCAAAGCCGAAGCTTCGAAGACTCTCGGTTTCTCGCAAGAAAAGAATTCCGAGCAGAAGCTTATAGCAGTCAATTCATTACCTTGGAGTCGATCGGAAATTGTAAAAATCAACGGCGAAACACCAGCTTCAACAACGCAACAATATGCGTTAGTCAGAGGAGGCACAGGGGTTGTATCTGCAGAACCCCTAAGCACTTCGCAGAAGACATCGCTAAGTGTGACAGAAATTGAAGAGGGGGTGTTTCAACTGAAAAGCGATGCATTAAGCCTGCGAGTCTCCAACGGAGTTATAACCTCACTTGTGGATGTGAAAGCTGACAGAGAAATCATACCCAGAGGAAAGAAAGCGAATCAGTTTGTCATATTTGACGACAAACCTCTTTACTGGCAGGCTTGGGATGTGGAGGTTTATCATCTAGATTCCCGCAAGGAGCTGCAATCAGGCACCACTAAGATTGCAGAAAAAGGGCCTCACAGAGTCAGCGTGGTGACTGAAACGAAGATTAGTGATGCTAGCTGGATTAAAACCACTATCAGTCTGACATCTGAGTCTGGAGACGTCCCAGCATATGTTGAAATGAACTGTGAAGTGGAATGGCGGGAGAATATGAAATTCCTCAAAGTTGAATTCCCTGTGGACATTACTAACACAGAAGCATCATACGAAACACAGTATGCTGTCACTAGAAGACCAACCCATTACAATACAAGGTATGGTAGCCCCCTTGCACTCTAAGGTGGATTGTCTCTCTGACATGGTTTTAGCTGGGACATGGCGAAATTTGAAGTCTGCTGCCACAAGTGGGCTGATTTGTCCGAGAGCGATTATGGAGTCTCTATTCTGAACGATTCCAAGTATGGCTTTGCCACGTGTGGAAACTTGATGCGCTTATCCCTCCTTCGTGCCCCCAAAGCCCCCGATGCTAATGCGGATATTGGTCGCCATCACATTCGCTATGCAATTATGCCTCATACGGGACCTCTCGATTACCGCACTGTCCGCGCTGGCTATAATTTCAACAACCCCTTAGTCTTACAAGCACAATCGGGAATCGAGGCCGACGACCTCTTCAAAGCTATCAAGCTGACTGGTGCACCCAATCTTATTCTTGATACGATCAAGCGTGGTGAGGACGACGAGGACGTTTCCCGCGGAGAGCTTGAGCAACGATCAAGCAGAAGCATCATTTTACGAATCTATGATTCAATGGGCGGCAAGAGTCGTGGCACTATTGAAGTGAGACTACCCATTCGGAAGGTGTATAAATGCAATCTTCTGGAGGATGATCTGGAAAGCTTGAAAGTCGAAGAAGGGAAAAACGTGTCAAAGATTGACATTGAGCTGAGGCCGTTTGAAGTAGCAACCTACCGATTGCAGCTTTGAATGCATCACAGGAGATTGCTTCCGCGTTCGCGTACATTTTACCCTATGTATTTTTAAGGGGCTTGACCTACTCTGTGTTTTCATTTCGAAGGAGGCAAGCAGCTCTTTGGGTTCAATTAACTATGTGTCTTATCCGAGCAACAGTTAATACACGCAGACGCATAGAGAGCTAGTTGTCTACAATGGATATATATGATATCAAAACGAATTAGGGGTCATCTGAAAATCCATGTGAATACTGAAGCCAGCAGGTAACCAAATACCTCCACGCTACTTCGGGAGGTGGCTCTCTTACGCCAGAATCGAGATGAAGCTGAGAGGCCTTTGATCAACAGCGCCAAACAAACTTCCTGGGCAGAGCCTCTGGGGTTTTGTAAAGCTTCAACTTGGCTAGTAGTTTGACTAGAACAGCACAGCTCACATACCTTTACTAGGCTAATTCCTGTTCTCAAGCCATGAGTTTCTAGATTAGTTCATTCCAATTTGAGCCCACAGGTTACGTGTTCTTAATAGGTTGCATTAAAAAGGGCGTAGCAAATTCAAACTCGACGAAGCTAGTTTACTTCTCCCAGGTTGCCATCCTATCGTAATATCACCTGGGGCTTTAACGGCTTTCCTGCCGCCTCGGCCGCCATCCGTTCAAGTGTCTCATCATCTGGATCTCTGATAGTAGGTATCTCACAGGGAACCATGGGGTCCAAGCCACCGAGACTGGTATTGATCATGGGCCCTGCTAGACCCCAAAGAGGGTAATGTACCATCGGCGTGAACTTTGCAGAATCGGCGTCCTTGACATGGTATGCATATTCAAAGTCAATGATATAGCTACCGAACAGGTGAGCAACGCATGAGTGATTGAGGCTTCGGGCCACAGACCCGAGAAGGGCGAGGGGAACACAAACGTACCATTTTTTGTTTTTAGGATCCCACATCACGTTACGGCGATCGGGGTCTTCATGTCGAAATCCAAGAGCGAAAAATTCACTTAAGAAGGGCAAGGTTGCGTTAGCCAAAAATGGTCTGATTCCACGCCTGGTTTGGAAGATGAATACCGCAATGCTTTCCCAAACGCAATCCGAACCTGGTCCCTTTCCGCCATAGGCAGATCCCCAAAATTGGCAAGATTGCGCCCTGGGAGTCGTTCCATCACTATGATAGCAAAAAAGCCTCCGGGGACAGGGAGATCCTCTGTTTGAACCGAGAAGAAGCTGTCCAGGAGCTTGGGAGTGCAAGTGCAGCCCATTTGCGTCAGCTTCTCCAGGATATAAAACTCCATAGCCAAGCGGTAGCTTGAACGGGCGGGTACTGTGGAGGACGGGTCGTCCTCGTCGTCCGGGATTCTTGACATTTTGGATCAGCACAGAGCCAAAGTAGACTAAGACAAGGGGGGAGTTATGTATAAGTTACTCACTGCATGTGGATCTTTGCAATGCCTTGGAGGCCGGGATTGGGGCCTTCGACCTGTGTCACAACACATGTAGCAGCAACCTCACTGATGTATTGTTCAAACATCTCGTCATATCGAGATGTTTCGCGTTCGGCGAAGATAGGACCAAACTTCCACCGGGAGTTCGAATCTTCAAAATGCACACTGTTAATTCCCGGCACCCAGGTGGACTCCCGATGCTCATAGAGCTCGAGGAGGTCACCTTCAAGCTCGCTGACATCCATTTGCCGTGAGAGAAACAAACAGAATCACAAGATGCAGGTCTTTGGCCAGTTCACTATGCTAATTGAGGCTCTTTAAAGATCTTTGAGACGTGTTGTGAAGGTATTGTTGTTGAATGCAGTCCCCGTCCAAGAATGTCTGAGATAGTTAACTAAGCAGCCTGAGATAACTAGCTAAGCGCCCTGGGCCACCCGTTTCTGGCCGATTCAATGACCATCAACACAAGGCTAGAATTGACAGATGATCAATAATCAGGTGTCTATGCACACAGATCACATCTGAGCCACCCTGTTGGAATTCATTCTCAGCCAATGCTCCCCTCTGCCGCCTATGTCGTTGAGACAGGCCCTTTGACTAGCATTGGGGCTCGACCACATTACGGCGTCAGAGTGCCTATTTTTGTCCGTGGAACTACAGTAAGATGCCGGGGAATATGGGCCTGAACGTACCGAGTGCTTTTCCCAACATCGATGGCTCACTCGGCGCTTTCGTTGACTTCTTTCACTGGCTGGCGGCGGGCTGTTTGATTCCAAATACCCCTTTTTTATATCGGAGCGTTTCCAAAGAGGGATGAAGGCTGTGATGCTCCTTGCGTTGGCGCTTTTCCTGCAGGCTGCATTATGGCACGGCATTCAACTCCCTTCACTTCCCTCTGGAAAGACCTTGAGCCTCCTTAAGCGCCCGTTCCTGATAGGTTCAGAGGATCAATGAGTGCCTCGCTGGAACCTCCTTCCAGATGGACGTCGATGGGCCCTATATAAACTGCTATATCTCCCCCTTGGACTTTGAAATCTACTCATCACCAAAGATCAAGTGACTACAATCTATCCTTCTTTTCCAAAACCGTTCGCTGTCGGCCCAAACTGACCTCGCACCAGCTCCGTTCAATCCGAGCCAATGTACGTGCAAGTTAAGGGACTAGATCCCCGAGAAGTGACCCTTCGGCCTCTCCTGGGGTATCGCGATAACTCTACACGACATGTCCAGAGCACCTCCATCCACTCATTGTGGTACGTCGGCGAGGTTAGAATCTGGGAAGACTTCGAACTAGAGGCCATTGCCAACTTTGAAAAGGCCCATTGGAAAAACAAAATCGTCGATTTTGCACTTCCCGATGGCAACGATATATCCGAGCACCACCTCCTTGCGGGAGATCATTTTTTATGCGGTGAAGAGATTTCGATTAGTGCAAAATACGTCGCTCATGCGTTGAATCCAATGTCAGCTGTTGGAAAAGAGCAAGGGCTTAATGGCATCTTCGGAGACTGGAAAGCAACAAACAGGCAGGCAACTACTTTTCCGTCCACCCAAAATAAAATATCAGCTGAAGAAGTCGACGCCGCGAAGGGGAAGGGAAAAGGGAAAGCAAAAGCAAAACCCGAGGAGCCGACCGACGATAACGACACTGATGGTCGGAAAAGAACTCGTCTCATCCCTGACTATGCCTATATGGAGGAGAAGACGGGTATTCCTTGGTTCATCGGAGAGATCAAGACCCCTTGGAAGCACGCATTCGCTCCCCCGTTCAACAATCTTAAGCTTGCGCTGCAAACTGGCGCGACTGAAGATGAAATGAGTATGAGGCACATCCTTGGTAAGCAGCCCTCTCGTATATATTTCATAAGTTATAACATTTCTGTTTCTGACCACCTATACAGGCCAAGTCGGAAACTACATGATTGAGCTCGAGTTGAAATGGGGGTTTCTGACCAACTACACGCATACTTTGTTCTTGAAACGAGATGTACAAAACAACCAGGAAGTGATGTACTGCTCTCCGCCCATCCCTTTCGATAGAACTCCATCCCCGTCCGGATGCACTGTTCGCCAGGGTCTATTCCTCCTGCAGTCTAAGGTAGAGGCGGGCGGTGAAAAGCCATGGTTTGCCAAAAAGTTGACGGAGACCAGTATCATTAAAAAGGAAGTCAAAGAAAGTTTGCAAAGTGTTAAAAGCAGAGCCGTAGACAGCCTTCATAAGCTCCCGCTGCGCTCCGTTGATTTTGTTGAACCCGAGAGCTTTCGATCAACTCGAAGTAAGACCAAAGCCGCTGCCGCCACCGTGGACAAGGGGAAGGCGAAAAAGCGCTAAGTCTAGACGAGATGGACGGAGGAGGCTTAAGGACACTCAAGGGAATTCATGTACTTAGTTAGTAGTTCAAGGACACTCTGATGTTCACCCTCTAATTCAAGGCCTTGTATAAAATCAAGTCGTAAAAAATGAATCACAAACGTTCCCTCAAAGCATCATCATCAAGGCGAAAAGCCCAAATAAATTAATCATATACCAACCACCCATCACCGCGCGTAGCTATACACCTTCCTCAGACTCGCCTTCTCTCGACTCAACCCTACAAATCCCGTCCCGCCTTCTCCAGCATTCATATCCCCAATCATTCCCGGAACCTCACTTAGAGCCATCGTGCCCGGGTCATCCAGCTCCGTCGACCGCAACTTGTGCACAGTCTCTTTCCATTCCGCACCAAACCGGAACATCGTGAAGCCATCCAGCGTCTCGCCCCAGCGGCGCTCCAGAAAGAACCCTGGCAGTAGCAGCTGCGGTACGATGGTGACGACGGCCCACAGCAGGAGCAGCACGAGGACGACGTGGTACGGCACGCGGCCCTGGACGATGTCGTTGGCGGGCTCGAGGCCGAAGAGGCCCAGGTCGGAGGTTGCGTTGGGGGTGGAGGTCCAGTTCCCTGGGCCGGAGGCCATGGCGGCGATGGAGACCTCGCCGAAGAGCTTGTACATGGCTAGGTTCATGCGCTCGGGAGAGATGGTTGGGTACTGCATGTACCCACCGATGTATTCGAGGCCAGAGTCCGGTGGCGCTGCTTGGATGGGAGTGAATTGGGGGACTCCGTTGGTGGCTAGGTTGGCGCCAACCCAGCCATTGCAGATGATGGAGACGGTGTCGCACTTGGGAGGGCCCTGGTAGCCGACGTTGACTGTTGTGAATGCGGCAAAGACAAGCACCGGCATTGCCACCACTCCCGAGTACGAGAAGATGGACGTTAGCTTGTAACGGGCGGCAACTAGTTCCGCTGCTTCTTGCTTGAAGTCTTTAAAGGTATTTGTTATCGGCGAGATCGTGGCTTGGCCGGTTGTGGAGGTCGCGTAGCAGCGCACGCCGTATCCCAGGTAGGTCCTGTTATCCATCTTTGAGAAAGAAGATTGAACTAACGGGTGAGATGATAGATTTTTGAATGTCTGGTCAGGAATATAGCCAGTTTCCGTGTCGTACGCCTGCCACAGAACCATTTCTACCGCTCCTGAAACAGGCATGTTCGTTTCGTTAGTATAAGCTGGAATCCCATAAGATATGTCCAGGTCGCTTGCCATGACATATTGGTACTTGACGCCCAGACCTTCCCCATGCGCAAAATGCACCGGCTGTGATCCGCTTGAAATGTACGGTAAATAGGTTCCATTGGCATAGTCCTGTGACGTTATAGTCCAAGGAGTACTGGTCCAGTTATTGATAGCAGTAACCTTGAGCAGCTCAAGGTCCCGATAGGGGTGGACAGGCATACAGGAAATGTTCGTCAGCATTCCCCATGCCCTACCATGCGCTCGTTCACCGACCTCGGGACCGGAGAAAAACGTAATCGTGTGGTTTAGAGGACTGGAACTATTCAATAGACGACTCTGATAGTCCGACCGGATGACATCCTCGTAAAACGTACTGCTGACATTCTGGGTCCCGTCAGGAGCATAGAGAATGGTCGGTTGTTCGGGAGTCGTCGAACGACCTTGTCGCCAGCTGTAACTCGCCAATTCAGCGATGGCATTCGAAGGCTGTGAGTCAAAAGTAGACTGGTTGGTGCCTACGATCGTGATGGGACGACTGCCGAGCACAAAGGCCTCAGAGGGGTCCATGGATAGACCAGAAAGTGGCACCGCTGCGTAGAATAAAATGCTGCTAAATGCCAGATAGAACCAGAGCAGCCCAGGTCCTTCCCACTGAGCGGGTCTCTTTCGTATTTTCTTTCCGACGTATCCAAAGGTGAGGAGCAACACCTGCCACCAAGTGCTCAAGGAGCCCCAGCCACGGTCAATGTGCCACATGAGTTTGTGGCCATCTGCTGGCGCATATTCTGGCTTCATCAGGGCAGTCGCTTCAAATCCAGCAACGCCAGCCTTTGCCCAATCGAGGACGAAGATGCCGAGAATAAGCCATGCGAAGAACACCCCCTTCGCATCCACAGGTCGAGAGGGAATGATCTCGTTCTCAGCGGGCTCCCACAGATAGTACCTCAGAATAAGAAAGTAGAATAGAGTAACGATGACGGGGCCGAGGACGTTGAGAACCGCACGGAAAATATATCGTTTGAATTTATAGTTGGCTAGGCTCGATTCCTCCAAGGGAGACTGTGCTTCCTTATCGGACGGGGCAAGGAGGAGGCTTGACTGATCATTGCCCTCTTTACGAGGGAGTTCAGTATCGTGCACAGCGACTGACTTGTCGCCCGTGCCCGGCTCCATCTCGAAAGATAAAGAGGCTGGGGCCGAATCGACAGTGAAAAACGCTCTGTGAGTCGCAATCTGTCGGGCCTCCAGCCCTATTTAAGGACTGGGACGCGGCAGATACGAGCCACATGCTTCATTTACATTGGAAGCCCCCAAGGGTCTTGTAAGGCTGCGGCCTGGAGACCTGCAGCTGGGTTTTGTTTTGAGGCCCGCGACCAAGAGACTTGGGTTGCGGAAAAGGAGGTGAGCCGTCTTGGCAGACCCACTATATACCAGAGTTGGTTAACGGCTCGCTCTCTCAGCCAATCACGCTTCAACAACAGGAAGAGGCCTTAACCTTAAGAACATGACTCGTTCTTGGCTCTGAGTGGCTGGTTCTCAGCGCCCGGAAGACTCAGCCCTGACTCGCACTCGCGAAAAAGGGCCGGCAACATGAGAGACAACGATCGTGCAGACTGACAAGAGCCTTCTGGATCAGAACTGAGAATACGGCTCCAGCTTCAAGAGGAATCATCGTGTTTCGGTTAGAAATATGGGTAACAGCAAGGTTGGAATGAGCTGCAGGTGACAAATGTCAGGGCTCCGCACTAAACTGACCAGGGCATAACTAATTCCGGGAACGCGGAAAAGGTCTGGTTCGGGGCTGGAGGAGTTGCGTTGAGCAAGGGAGGTTGGTGACTAACACAAAAGTATTGCCAGTCTCGCAATCGAGGGTCTCTTCATTCTTTCCAGCCGTGTCCAAGACACGAGGAAATACATCCGGGATTTCGGCGCACAGGCACCCGCGCTCTTGTTTTCGTCTGAGGAATTGAAGGGTTGGTTGGATGCGGGGTTGTCCGTGCTGATTCGCATTCCGGATGCCGACAACGCATCGATTCTATACCAAAACGCCAATCATGCTCTCGTAGTAATTTGTCTGTAGCCAACTTGTAGTCGAAAGTCAGTTCTCACCACCTTAAAAAGCTGATCATACATATATGGAAGTAAAAATACCATCAATAACACCGTCGCTTATGCTTGCAACCCACAATCAGCATGTTATCCTCCAAACTAACATATCAAGCCCAGCAAGTCCCAGTTCCATTTATGTTGCCAAGAGAAAAACAAGTCCGGGAAAAAGGTGAGCTTCTTTCCCTCAATCCCCCCTCCCATATGTGATCTTCAACCGTTTAACGGGCGGTTTTACTTCGCCTTCCTCATCATCTTCTCTCTCTCGAGCTGCACCGTTGGATTTCTTCTTGTTCTTGCTCGCCGCGCTTCCTTTCACACTATTTGGTGCAGAAACATCTTTGCCGTCCTTATCAGCTTTGCCACCGGGGCCTGAGTACGTTGGTGTCGGAGCGTGGGAGGGCGTCGTATGCGTGCTTGATGGAGCTGGAGAATCCTATTCAAGTATCAGCCGGGGTCAGCTCCTCGGTTCTGTACTTCTGATGGAGAAGGATTCGCCTACTCTCATAAAGCTAGCGGAGCTCCGCGAAAACACCCTGTCTGAATCCGACACCTGTGCTTTTCTCCTTGTGGTAGGTCCACCACCAGTTCCACCTCCGATGCCGCCGAACGAGGAGCCAAGTCCGCTGGTTGCGCTCAGACCGGACGTTCCCATGGAGCCCTTGATGTAATTGTCAAACCCTTTGATTATATTCCCCGCGCCGGTTTCTTCGAGATACGACTGTTCGAAGCGGTAGATCGATTCTTCCAGGCTGCTCTACCAGTGCTGCACGTGAGTGGTTTGCGCTACATTGCGAGGCCGGGAAGTCCTTACGAGATTCCTATCCAACAATCGCTTCTTTTGTAAAGTTTCACGTAACTCCTTGCGTAGCTTTTCATAATATGGCACTCCTCGGGTAGGAGCTTGGTCTGCTGGGTTGGGCCCAGTCGCAGGTGCGGTGCCGGCCGCGACGGCGGCGGTGGAGGGGGGGATATTTTCCGCCATGAATCCTTGCTCTTGGAAAGTGCAGTAGAAAGGGGGGAATGAAGTTTGTGTCTTGAATGAAGAGCAAGTTGCGGGAGTCAGGACTAGTTACCATTGGAGTTCACGGCTAAGGTGACACTGCTTGAGAGCTTTTGAGGCAGTTGACAGGGCTGTTTGCTTGGTTTGCATGCCGGTTTCACGGCATCATCGCTTCCATGCGCTGCCGGCCCGTTGCATCTCATCAATTCTCCGCCGGCGCGCCTGTATATATATATACCTCCCGGTTGGGGTCGCGATCTACTCGGTTGCAGGATTCTATTGTTTTTTCACCTCCGGTCTTTTAACGGCATCTTTGGCTTTCCTTCTGAGTGAGGTTGGGCTTGACGAGGCTGTATATATTCTGAAACAGTTCATCGCTACTCTCAGATCGAATACTTCAGGCAGCTGTCTCTTGTGGAACGACCAGCATGGATCACGGACACATGGGCCACGGGGATATGGACATGGGAAAGGACCAGTGCAGCATGAACGTGAGCATAGCCCCTCATTTACTCTTATCACCGTTACGGGGTTAGCTAATATATACATCCATAGATGCTGTTTACATGGTCAACAAAGAACCTCTGTCTGGTATTCCGTCAGTGGCGCATCACGGGTCCCGTCTCCCTACTCTTTTCCCTTGTCGCTGTTATCCTCCTGACCGCCGGATATGAAGCCGTAAGGGAGCTAACACGGAGGTACGAGGGTGCTTGTGCCAGAGGCGCAAAAGCAGGCATCCCTGGCCCGGCTACCGGTATGCAAAATGTTTTTTTCTTCAGTGCCTCATTTCTACCTCAATACAGCCCAGTCCCCTGATGTCTTGACGAAATGTTTTGATCGTTCATTGCATCGAACTATGGACAACTCTCCTCATTCACTTCCAATCGAACAAAGAAGACTATGACCCGATAGACAACCATCATCACGACGACGAATCAAGCTCACTCCTCTTTCCAGCAAGGAATGTTAACAGTCAACATGTCGACCGGAGGAGTAAGATTGCCCTTGGCGCGCTGTATGGAGTGCAAGTGTTTTACAGCTTCTTCATCATGTATGTTGTCCCTGGTTGTGGCTCTAAATGCGAAAACCGTTTAATACTGATTGATGTATAGGCTGCTATTTATGACTTACAACGGCTGGGTTATGATTTCTGTTGGCATCGGCGCTTTCGTGGGGTATTTGCTCTTTAGCTCAGGGCCAGCTTCAAAATCCGCTTCGTGTCACTAAGATTAGCTCACATGCTCATGTATATATCGAGTGGAGAGGGTTGGCTTCCAATTTTGTAAGCAGATTATGGAACACGCATGATTCGATGAGTGGGTTGATTTATTTTGATATCTACTTTTTCACAGCACTGAATATCACGGAATTTCAACATCGCTTCCCTCGTCACCAAAACCAAAGCTAAACCCTCCGGTAGCTTCATCCTCTGCATCTTCTCCATTTCCGTGGACGATTTCATCCCATTTTCTCTTCTTTTTACCCTCCATTTCTGTAAGAGCAACTTCTAGTAATTCAGGGTACGCCTCCCTCATCCGTTCGACAAACATTCCATACGGATCTTCCACATCCTTCCTGAACCCAGAAACCTGATCATTCTTGTATTTTAGAAACTCCAGCGCCGCGCCCAGATGCTTTTTCGGAACGAAATTTTGGGTGATGGCAATGCAGGGGCTCAAATTGACGACCAAATGCCACCATCCAGACGGTACATGCAGGACCTCCCCTTCACTGCAAATCGCCTCTACACACCCTTGGATCTTGCGCGCGGCGGCATGGAAGTTCAGCAGCCATTCGGCTATGCTGAGTGGCGAGGTAACTTCGCTCTGATCCGCGGAGACGTACACTCCCGGAGGCGGAGGCAGAGAAGACGAGCTGGGAAACATGATCCAGTATTTCGATCCGCTAATCACGGCATTCCACGCACTGGTCGCGTTGGGATCCTTGTGGAACGTGCTTCCGCTCCTCTCGGGGCCGATGATCAACCACTCCTTGTCAGGACGTTGGGCGCCTAGGACCCCGAACAAATCTTCGCCAAAGCACGATGGTGGCTGAAATGAAGCATTTTGGCCGTGGGTAGACAGTCCCATTTTCTCTACGAAACTTCGGTCGAAGAGGTATAGTGGGCTTTCGTCGGAGTTGTTGTTCATGTAGTCCACATAAGTGCGTAACGGCCAGTCTACGGCTTCGGCACGGAATAGGGCGTTGCTGTATTGCTTGACCAGCGTTTCGATTGACCAAGTCTTATACACTGGCCAGTTTCTGACGGGCTCTGTCAGGATGAATGGACGATATGACCATGATTCTTCGAATTCGGTAGGTGTAAGGTCGCTGAGCCGGGTGATTTGATTTCTTGAGGGGATGTTCTCAGTGTATGGGGTGAGAGAGATATGGGCGCAATAGAATGGCCGATGGAGAACATCTGAGAAGAGATGGGAGCAATCAGGTGAAGCAACCTTGGACTCTGGTAGGTTGAGATACGTTGAATACCATGTGCCCCGCCAGGTGAAGTCTGGCGGCGATGTCCTATAATCACACTCAGCTCAATTCTCTTAAGAAGACGAATAAAAGTTTTCAAACGGCCTTCTCCGGATAGCTATCTCAAGCCAAATAGCATAATTTTGCCAAAGCCATAGAATATACTGTGCCCTTATGTATGTACCAAGGAATCGGGAAAATGCCTTGATCAAATATAGAACACATAAACGATTCAGCTCCTGGTTTGACCTACTCTATAAAGATACCTTTCCACAGCTCTTCACTCCGAGTAAATGCATACAATGCCTTGCATGTAGCCCCCAATCTTCTCAATGCCTTCGCGTCTAAGGATTCAAGCAGGAGCGAAATGAGCTCATCTGGCAAGATACCAAAATATCCAATTGAAGAGCGTAGGGTCCAGGAGGCGGTTAAGCCGTTGCCGGATGGTTTGACGCCCAGGGGATGAGTGGGGATGGCTTCGGGAAGGTCAAGGGCAGAGTCTGCTCCTGAGGCCAGAGAATGCATGCCATTCATGGCTTTAAGGAAGTGAAGAGCCGGTAGGATTGTTTTGGGGTTGGGAGAGCACCGGACGATGTGTAGGGAGCCGTGCAATAAAGTTTGTGGGAATTTTTTTTGATGTGGTTTTGAAGTATCACAGTCAACCAGCATGGCAAATGGTCATACTGAGTAGCTAGGTATGCAAGTATGGCAGCAAATCTACTGAGCAATTGCTAATGGGTTCAATGGGTGGACTATTGCTATATGCTAGATTTACTAGAGTCTACTGTCTTATCTTTCAGAGTATCAAGGAGACAAATTCGTTCCAGAGCAAGAAGCTACATTGGATACTACTTGCTGTCTATCTCTAGAAAATCTGGCAGAGGATTGTATACAGTCCGGATGGCTGAAGTTGTTCTCTCAACACTTAAGGAGCGAACAAGCAAGACTGAAAAATATGAAATTTGTACTGCCACTGCCGCTAAGCAATCACGATAGCCACCAAGTCCGAGCACCGAAATTCCTGGATCTTTGCCCATGTAGAATTTTCCGCAAGTCTTCAGTATTTTTAGATCGAACTTGGCTTAGATATAGCAAGTGCCGTTAGCATCTGCCTGGTCTTTCCCCAGCAACCTTCGACAAGAGTAGAAGGGTCAGAACATCAGGGGCTCCATAGTAGCAGGTGTTGATTTGTGTAAATGCTGAGGTCCATCACTGGTGGTTACGCACCACGAACCGACGCTGGTCCAAGTCCGATGCTCGAGGGCTGCTTGCCGAATGCAGAATTTGCTCTTCTCCTCGCCACAAAGGCTAGTAGCTCTTCATCGAAGCGGAGATGCAGCAAGTGTGGCAACGCGGATAGTCCTTCGTAGAGATTCTGCTGTGCAGATATTGAATGGCAGTGACTCAGTGAGCATCCAGTGGCAATATCCAGTGAGAAAGAAAGCAAAGCAGCCAGAAAAGCAGCCAATTGAAGGGACGTTGATGCTGGTAGCATTGGTCTTTGAGCGACGAAAACAGCCCCGACTGTGCGCATAACCCCACGGTTAGGTAAGAGCCAGGCTACAGTATAGCACCGCAGGGCACTCTGGCGGCAAAAAGCTCGAAAACGGCGCTAAGACCAGAAAATTTCGGCGTGCTCGACCCTTCGTCTGTCTGCCCAAAGAAAAAAAAAACGAATTTCTTGAAAATCTTTCCCACAACAACCCAACATCTTTGACCATCAACTTCTCCCTCACAAACAGTCTCTTCACCAACTAGAGTCCAACAGTGCTCCTGATTCCAGCGAGCACAGGCCCTAGTTTGTTACTGCTCCCCTTCAGCGCTTTTTCACCCGCCACGACCAGGTCCTGCAAGGATTCTTCGGTGGCTCTTCACTATCTGAACACTACAACCCCTCATTCGCATCAGATCACAGCCTGCGGCCTGTGGTCACTCTGATTCCAACCTGCAATCATGGCTTCCAACGATAAGGGTCTTGAAGACATCCCAGATAGTAAGTGCCCTATATTCCTCAACCGCTGCTAGACCGTTCAACAGGATGGGTGGTCGTCCTGCAAGCCGAAGTCATACCTTTTCCAGCAGCCGGTCCCGCCTCCACCCAAAGCCTACGCTGGACGTGTCGCTGACTGAATGGATCATTTTAGCCCAAATCGAGTCCAACTACGATGAAATCACCGATTCGTTCGACGCTATGAACCTTCGCTCTGAATTGCTGCGAGGTATGCACTCAACACCGCAGCCCCACCTCGAGGATGCAACAACCGAGCTCAAGGCTAATTCTCCATCCAGGTGTCTATGCGTACGGTTTCGAACGCCCGTCTGCTATCCAGCAGCGGGCTATCATGCCAGTCATCAAGGGTATGTTGCGCCGAACCTGCCAGTCGCGATTCGCACAAACTAACTCGAGACGCAGGCTCTGATGTCATTGCTCAGGCTCAGTCTGGAACTGGAAAGACTGCCACTTTCTCCATCTCTGCTTTGCAGAAGGTTGACACAAACCTCAAGGCCTGCCAGGCTCTCATCCTGGCTCCCACCCGTGAGCTTGCCCAGCAGATCCAGAAGGTCGTCGTCGCCATTGGTGACTTCATGAGCATTGAGTGCCATGCTTGCATTGGTGGTACCAGTGTCCGTGACGATATGAAGGCTCTTTCAGACGGCCCTCAAGTCGTCGTCGGTACTCCTGGCCGTGTCCACGACATGATTCAGCGCCGTGTCCTCAAGACTGACCACATGAAGATGTTCGTCCTCGACGAGGCTGACGAGATGCTTTCTGTAAGTTCGCACTTGTTTTCAGTTGCCGTACATTTTCGGCTGACGACGTATGCTAGCGTGGTTTCACCGAACAAATCTACGACATTTTCCAGCTGTTGCCTCAATCCACCCAGGTCGTCTTGCTCTCTGCCACCATGCCCCAGGATGTCTTGGACGTTACCACCAAGTTCATGCGCGACCCAGTTCGCATTTTGGTCAAGAAAGCCGAACTTACCCTTGAAGGTATCAAGCAATTCTACATTGCCGTCGAGAAGGAGGAGTGGAAACTCGACACCCTCTCCGATCTTTATGAGACCGTTACCATTACTCAAGCTGTCATCTTCTGCAACACCAGGAGAAAGGTCGACTGGCTCACTGATAAGCTCATTGCCCGTGATTTCACTGTCTCCGCTATGCACGGCGATATGGAACAAGCTCAACGTGATGTTATTATGAAGGAATTCCGCTCTGGTTCTTCCCGTGTCTTGATTGCTACCGATTTGCTTGCTCGTGGTATCGATGTCCAGCAAGTCTCCCTCGTTATCAACTACGATCTCCCTGCCAACCGTGAAAACTACATCCATCGTATTGGTCGTGGTGGTCGTTTCGGCCGTAAGGGTGTTGCTATTAACTTCGTTACCGCTGATGATGTCCGCATGATGAGAGAAATTGAGCAGTTCTACAGCACCCAAATTGAAGAGATGCCCATGAACGTTGCCGGTATGTGCACCTGCCTCATTATCATTCTGGGACCACAAACTGACGATCCTTGCTGCAGATCTTATTTAGTTTATTTAGTTTCTCACTTGGTCGTGACATACGGTTTAGCGGTAACACCGCCGAGCTGTTCAGGCTCTCTTCAGGCTCCTGACGTAAGAGTCATTTACGACTTAGGGTTTAATAATGGATGATATTGGCAGTTTGTTTCCTGTTTTAAAAGTTGATATGCGGGTTTTTTACGGCATGTATTTCTTTCTGGGTGCTGTAGCGTGGAAGCAAATGAAGTATACGCTGTATATTTCTGTCGCTTCGATGCTCAATATCCTCAGGCTTTTCCCATCTTTGTATGCACTGTCAGAGGGGCGTCGTGTCAATTTTATTCCCTATGATCATGTCTCAAATTTGCATATTCCACTTGTTGATTCCGTAACTCTTTTACCTTGTTACTCGCTTTCCCACTTGGTTAAGCATGCATTTTGCATACATCCTTGATCATCGTGGGAGAGGTGCCAAGGGCTATGGGGTACAAAATTGCCAACAGTTTCCTTACTCTTGTTATCTCCTTTTACGTTTTAATGATAAGTACGGCACGGGAAATGAGACGAGTTCCTCCAGCCCGCTTACATATGGGAATGAGACGAATTTGACGACTTAGAACTGATTCTTTATGGTGGCGGCGAGGGCCTTGTTTTATCCCGGTGTGCTTGCAGTCTGATAGATAGTTCAATGCAAAGCTGTTCCAGTTTATTGCTCTGAATGACGGTTTAGTTGTCAACGACCTCGAAGCGTTGGGGTACAATGAGGAGTGGGGAGGTTCCCCAAATGGTAATGGGCGTACTTGCGGTTCTGTCCCCTCCGCTCCTCTCTCACGCCCCCTTCTACTCAGCACTTCTATCCAGCTAACCAGGTTATACCTCAGCAAGCCACCTGGTGTCTGTTTTGTCGAAAATGGCCACTCCTACCCCTGACTCCACTGCGATATCCCCGATTTCCCTCCTTTGGGCCCACCAGCTCCGTCGCGAACACAAAGCGCTCGTGGGCCAGATAACCGCGCTCGAAACGGCAACAGATAAGGCGAAAACGGCGCTACGTGAGACGAATGAGAAGCTTGCGGCGGCAAATGCGAGTGCAGTGGGATTGGAAAGGGTTGTTGGTGATGTGAGAAGTGAGGTAGCTGCTCTCAAAGGTGAGATTACAGCGGTCAGGGATACGGTAGACGAATTCGTTAAAAAGGAGAAGAAAGTGAATGAGGAGAGGAGACGGTGGGAGAGTGAGATGGAGACTGAGAGGCTGGCGATGCGGGAGAGTAGGAGTTTGGTAGACAAGCTTGTGGAAGAGGTGAGGGTCTTGCGGGAAGAAGTGGAAGAGCTGAGGAGGCAAGCTGGTGAGTCTGATATGGATCTCTCCGATCGTCTGGAGTTTGCAATACTTGCAGGAAGTTCAGGTTTAGCTAAGAGAAGCGGCAGCGAAACCAAAACGGAGCCCCGAGACCCCGTCCCGGTCAAGATACTCAACAGCATCAGTCCCGCCCGCTGCTCAACCATCTCCCCGACAGGCGAAGCGTGCTCGGCGCACTGCTCGAGTTTCGTCAAGTATACAAGGAACGCCGTCTAGTTTCCATTTCCGCCGCGTTGGGCGCCCTCCGTCTCTGGAGCTTATCCCCGAGTCCTTGTCTGTGCGTCACTCGGAGTCATCAGTAGCTGCAGTGGATGTTGACTTGACGCAACTTTCAACCATGAGCCCACCCGCTTCGGAATATGAACCATGTCCCGTTGCCGCGGAACAGGAGTATCTTCCGGAGGCGGATAGAGAACTGGATGATGCCATTCTGGCGCTCAAGCAAAGTGATCTCTCTCTTTCGGAGTATCTTGAATCTGGAGAATTAATCCTGGCGAGGTTTGCACGCAAACGCGACGAGTTTAGAGTCGTTCAGGCGCTCTGGGAGGGACTCAGTGATGCTGGCGAACGGAAGATTATAGAGGAGAAGCTGGATAAGGACGGCTGGAGTTGGAGTGTGGTCCAAGCCGCAGTGAGAGGTTTAATTAAGCGAAAAGAGGAGGAAACGGAGAAGAAAAGGGATCAAGGGCGGGCACGGGCGCTGGATGATATTTCGAAACAGGGCGCGAATGAGACTCGTAAGAAACATAAGAGAAGGAGGATCATCCCTATCGTGTGGCCAACGAAGGAAGAAGAAGATGAGTGGAGGACTCAAATGGAGAAATGGCGGCTACAGGCATAATAAAACGGGAATGGGTACATAAAAGAGCCACGGGTTGTATTAGCCGTTTATGTCATGCGATAGTTCAAGATCTATGGCCTCCCTTTCGGAGATACCTATATATACGGGGTAGCAGATGTATGTACAAGATGTCACCAAATCTCACCTTCTAAAAATCCCCAAATTCAAAACATCCCATTGAATCTTTCACCTCGGCCTCTACTCTCCCATTCTGGAGCTCTTTTCCATCTTGCGTAACCCACGCCCTCATAATTTGTCCGGTCTTTACCTCGCCCACGCCCTTCGGCGTTCCCGTGAGCACCAGGTCACCAGCCTCGATGGTCATCACCTGCGAAATTTCCGCTAGAATCCGAGGAATACGATACAGCATCAAGCCGGAGTTGTCGGACTGGCGCATCTCGTTGTCCACGGAGAGATGTAGATCGACATTGTGGGGGTCTTTGATCAGATGTTTGGGAATAAGGTTGCTGATAGGGCAGAATGTGTCAAAGCCCTTGGCTATGGTCCAGGGAAGGCCGGCCTTTTTGGCGGAATCTTGGACATTGCGAGCGGTCATGTCGATTGCGACGACGTAGCCTGAGAGGTGGGAGGGAGAGTAGAATATTAGCCTGTGTTGATGTGGGAAGGCCCGTCAAAGACATCGGGAATGTGTGATTGGGACATGCGATTCTCCCTGTTGAAGCAGTGGGGTGTGCAACTGCGTACCCTGGATAGCAGCCATTGCCGCCTGTTCATCGTTGGGATCTGAATTCCTGAGCTCACGGCCCATGACAAGGCCAAGCTCGACTTCATAGTGAAGATTTACCCCTTTTGGTCTAAGGACGTGGCAATTTTCCGGCGGAGCGATGGAGCTGGGAGGTTTCAGGAAGAAGAATGGTCTCTTCGGGCGGGTGTTGTTGAGTTCCGTAATGTGATCTCTGCATCGAAAGCGAAGGTTAGCAACTCGATCTCGGTGAAGTGACCCGTGGGCGGAAAGCTTGACGGCCCGCTTGAGACGCACGCATAGTTCCGGCCAATGCAGATGACCTTTCGACACTGTCGCTGTATAGATGCCATTGTGCTTTGAGATATGCCCTGAAGAAACAAATCCACGGGCTTCGATGGTAAGCGTTTCCAATGCACTCGGGGCGTCGCTTCTCGGCAATGTGTCTCGGGTTCCATGTCACGCTAGGATGATCCGCATCGCGGCTACGGCGGCTAACGACGACAACATACGAACGAAATGGATTGAGTGGACAGAGGGAAGCAACCAATGTCTATATCTAGTGCAGTGTAGAAGCGGTCGCTTTACTTGGTTATCTTTGCGGTTGCAGAGTTGAATTGAGTTTCACGGAGTAACTCTGCTTCAACCTGCCATCCTTCTCCCTTCACACAGCAATTGAACAAGGCGATACCGGGAGAATGAAAGTTGCAGAAGTTCTCTCCGATCTTACCTCCCTTCGAGCTTGTGTACGTCTTCAACTATTGGGTGCACCCCTTATCTAAGGAACGCCTACTAACCTGTTTTGTAGGAACATGCAGATGCGCTTGCTCTCGTAAATGCCCACAGGACAATATCCGAATCAAATGATACCCGAGATGCTAGCCCAACCAACAATCGGCAAAACCCCGACCTTCAGCGTGCAAAAGACTTGATTGAGCTACAGAAAGAGGTGAAGCTGAGACATCAGAGGTACCAGAATGGGGGGTTGGTGGACAAGGACCTTCGGCAGGCGAGAGAGGATGTCAACCGGGTATTGAAGGAGCTGGAAGAAGCATAGCAAATGAAGCTATGCGAATGGCCATGATCATTCTTCGAGGGAGCAGCTTGGCGGTTGGGAATCTTTCAGTGATCATGTCCGGGGACGTCGTGGCATCAACGCGACAATGTTTAAGGCTACTGCAGGCGATTTGCGTTTAGTTCATGAAGTTGAATACATTCTCCCGTTGATATAGCGTCCGTCTCATTCGTAAATCTGTCATATGCACACAATTGCGTTCCTCGTAGCCCGTTGGCATCGAATACTGGTGCTTGATTTGTCAGCAAAGAGCTCCTCTTCCGGTCGACGACTTGTGTTCCCCAGCTCAACCGCGACAAACGAGACGGCTTTGAACGAGACAGCGTCTGGGTGGTCCATCATGGCAGCTAACGTGGATGCGAAGCTGCTCAAGCAGACCAAGTTTCCTCCGGAGTTCAATACGAAAGTGGACATGAACAAAGTCAACATTGAGGTCATGAAAAAGTGAGCTTTTCTTCTGCCTGGCAGACTTCTAGGTTGCCCCTAAGAGTTAATGTATGGGTAGATGGATTGCAGGAAAGATTTCGGATATTCTAGGCAACGAAGATGATGTTGTCATTGAATTGTGTTTTAATCTGCTTGAGGGCTCGCGATTCGTAAGACTCACCCTGCCCGGTTGTCTCTTGATCGCAGCGACTGACCGAGAACTGACGCGTTTATAGCCGAATATAAAGCATTTACAGATACAACTTACCGGATTTCTGGACAAGGACACGCCGAAATTTTGTAAGGACTTGTGGAGCCTATGCATCAGCGCGCAAAGCAACCCGCAGGGCGTGCCGAAAGAATTGCTTGAAGCCAAGAAATTAGAATTAATGCAGGAAAAGGTCGCCATCATATCGGCTGGGCTGTTTGAAGAATACCTATACTGACGGTCGTGTAGCTTGATGCCGAAAAAGCAGCTGAGGAGGCTCGTCGCCAGAAAGAGGCAGAATTGGCCCGTGAACGAGAAATGGAGGCGATCAGACGACGCGAGAGGGAAGAACGCGCTCCTCTAGGAAGAAATCGAAGACGGGCTGGATCTAGGGATTATGGTCGTCGAACCTTCAGAGATTCTCGCTCGCCTCCTCCAAGACGAAGAAGCCCCGATCGATTCCGTGATAGACGCAGGCCGAGAGCCGATACTTATGCACCTGGAAGAAGAGGTTCGCACTGGGAGGATGAGAGAGGACGTCGTATGTCGCGTTCTATCTCGCGTTCTCCGTCGCTTTCGTCTTCACGTTCGCCTTCGCGATCTGTCTCCCCCCCACGCCGCAGATACCGAGACAGGCGCCCGCCTGAAAGGCGTCAACGTCGCATAAGCAGGTCCCGCTCCCCTATTCGGCGAGATTCCAAGCGCATAAGAAGGGGGAGCCCCGTTTATAGTGACCGTCGATCCAGATCTCGTTCCCGTTCCCGTTCCCGTTCTGAAACATCTCGCTCACGTTCTCCTAGAAGAAATCGGAGAAGATCTTTGAGCTCTTCTTCACGAAGCATTTCCCGTTCGCCTTCTCCACGTAATCGCCGACATCAACGGTCACAAAGATACCAACCCCGCTCGGTATCCCGCTCCGTTTCCCGCTCACGGTCGCGATCTCGATCGCGGTCAAGCAGACTAGGACGCCGTAGCGGAGGTCGGTGGAGAAGATCACCATCTAACGATTTGAGACATGACAAAAGGGAATCACGAGCTGATGTTACAAAGGATCTCAAGCCTCGCGAGGATCGCCGTCTTAGTCGGAGCGGAGAGCGTCGGGAGCGTCCACGGCGTGCTCGTAGCCGATCCGAATCTCGCAGCCGAAGCCCCTTGGTCGACCGTCGACGATTCCGTAGCCGAAGCCGCAGTCGAAGTCGCAGCCCCAACCGTAGCCGTAGCCGCAGCCGCAGCCGTGATCGAGATCGTGCTCGTGATCATGACCGGGCGAAGCGCAAGAGACACCAATCTATTGAAAGATATGCGCCCGCCGCCAGAAGGCAGCGCAAGAGCTCACCAGTCTCCTCACCTCCAAGACATCAAGAAAATAAGGCTGATTCAGTAAAAGAACAAAAAGGGCTCTCGTCTTCTCCTCCCCAGGGGGAAACCAACGATAATCTTGCTGCACAGAAATCCATTGCCCATGATGAGGTAAATAAATGAAATACTACAACTAGTTGATGTTTGTCCCGAATACCCCTTTCATTGGCTGTCTGACCGATGTTTAAATATCGAGCTAACATATCTTGGGCTATCAGAACCAAAGTCGAATTGTACAAAGTCGTCTTGCTACTACCGAATTCCGGGAAAAACTTCTTAAAGAAAAAGTCAAAGCACTACGTCGCTCGAATGCGGCAGAGAAGTCTCCTTAATCATAACTAGCCCTCGAAGCGGTTTACTAACTGGCAATCCCAGTCAATGCCGTCCACCAGATTTTTTAACAATTGACACAACCAGTCAGTATGAGCCCCTTGACATATCTTGTGATCATCCTCTTTACATCATGCCGGGTGTTTTGTGAGAGTTCGGGTTGGTTTTGTTTTGCCATCAGTCTTCTTAAGTTGTTTTAAAGGTTGTCGAAAACACCTATTGATTCCTTATCGTCAATCGACATAGAAGTAAAATTCGAAGATTTCATCCGGGAATCGATGATGAAATTGTTTTCACGCTTTTAAACGAATTTTGTGTGGAGTACCCCGTAAAACACTCGCAACTCACCATACAAAATGAATGTCCTCTGTTGAAGGCAAGACATATTCATCTGGCCAACTCGATGAAGGACATTCTGATCTCTCCTTGGGCCATACTTGCATAATGAAGGCTCAAGCTGCGACAAAGCTGCCTTCCCCCCATGAGACCAAACAGTTTGCTCACAATACACCACAGTTCGTATGTGTTTGAAAGTGAGCTCTGGCCATCAAGACAAGCCGGCCCCATGAGACACCACCAACAGGAGTAGGGGTATGTATTCAAGACAGAATTGTATGCTTAACGCAGTGATTTTAAACTGTGTGATTCACCAGAGGTTTGCAATGTATGAACTGTATTATGCCGGTAGGATTAACTTGTGATGTGCATGTGTTCAGTGTTAAAAGCCATACAGGATTGAGAGCATTAAGCACACTGTCCTGGGATATCTTGACCGGGTGGCCGCAGCTGGATGCAGCCAAGAGGGTCAGGGAGCAGACACAATACCCCTCCCTCATCAACACGCGAGGCACGAATCATAGTTTAAAAAGAAAATGTTTTGTCTGGAGTAACATAAACATAAAAGGCTGCTCCATCATCAACTCGTATGGTTTTGATATTGGTTGTATCCATTCCCAAAACTCATCGAAAACCAGGGTAGTATTTCTTGATTCTTCCCCGCCAACCGTGTGTACCACAGCCCACCAGCGAAAAACCGGTCTCTAAGAAGAGTTTGAGTATCATTCAAAATCATTCAAGGTGGGGAGCTGTAACATAAACCAGGAGATTAAGTCATTCGACTCTGCTAAACAGGAAAATCGTAAATAGGGGTATCCATATGTCGAGCCAACCATCCAACCAGACTAAAGTCAAAGAGAAAACGGTGGAAGGGGGTTTTACAGAATCCATCGACGGCGCGATGATTGGGGAGGCGACCGTTGGCATAAAGGCGAATTTGGCATCCCTCCGGCAGGTTACCTCGTCAGGCAAGGCCGCGCAAGATCATCGAAATGAAATCAAAGAGAAGCGGGCGAAACAAGCACTGGAGGAAGCATTTGAAAATGCGCTTGGTGCGAAGCGTCAACAAAGCCCTATGGAAGGGTAGGATGGTATTGTTAAGCACGGCTAACGCCCGTGGGTGTCCTCGAACGCTTCTTGGAGTTGGGCATCATAATTTTCCCTATCTTTAACCTTGCGGACCATGATATTCACAAAATCCTGCGACCAATACCACGGCATGATCTGCCAGAATGCTTCATGATCGGAAGGTTTTTTGACAAATCTCGGTTTCAATTTATGGTCAAAAAGCCGGAAAATGCCTGTTGGACTGAACATACCAAGCTGGTACCAGAATGTTCCCATTTCCCAGGATTCATCCATGATTGATGATAGTTTTAATGGCTTGGGGATATTGATCAAATTGCGTCCTTGCTCTTCAGCTGTGAAAGCGACCATGAATTCCTTTCGTGCATTGTCGAAGTCCTCGTTCTCAATTTTGTCCACATATTGGTTTACAAACCAATGAGGGGGCTGGAGCATTTCAACTGGCAAAGAGCAGCCCCATTCGAGATCAACAAGAGAAGTTATATTCCAGTCCTCGTCCACAAAGATATTGCTTTGATGGATATCAGTGAGCGTGAAAACAAACGGTCCCCTGCGTAGGTCGCGACGGAAAAATAGTGGAAAGATTGCTTGCATGGCCGTCAAAGCACCAGCTTGAGAAGCGTAATCCATTATGTCATTTATAGCATTTGGCTGGTGTTCAAGCCGGCTGTTATGACAAGAAAGCACATCCACCACAAACGATTCAACACATGAATACGTTCGGTCCCGTGGGATATCTATCGGAATATTTTCGTTTTCTAGCTCCTGAATTCCCAGGAAGAGGGGGCGATTGGATAAATGCACGAAACCATCGTCGTCAATGGCGAAGGAGCCTATTGCCGGCAAGGGAATTTTAGCAAGGCTAATAAAAAGTCGACTAAGACTTCGGTACAGGTTGCTTCGCAAAGTAGAGTTATTTTTTTTTTCAGCCCAGGATTCTGAAAGCATCTTGCCTGCCGATTCTTCAATATACTCAACCAACATGTACCCAATGTTCGTGTTACCAGCTAGCTGGCTATATCCCTGATGAGGGACATATTCTGAGGGAACTGGGCGGCCGAGCAATGACAGGAAGCAACAGCGGACAAAGTGTACACAGCGGGACAGTGGTGATAGATTATCGATTCGTGTAAACTAGGCTTAGGTCAATTGGCGACGAAGCGCACGGGAAGATCGGGAGCGTACCATTCGGCCCGTGGACAAGCCAAAACCATAAAGTTTCGGAATCGGGATCTCAGGACACTGTCCCTGAAGCCAAACGTAGGTTCCTGCCTCAGTCCGGATTTTCTCGTCTCCATTTCCAGGTCGAAAGGCCTCACCATCACGATAGGGAAGAGGCAATCGAAGTATCACGCGATCCCCGGCCTGCTTTTTTCCTTTCCAGCCTGCAACAGTTACGGGAACACAGAGATTGTAGGTTCCACCAAGCCAATCGTCCACATTGGATACAGAGCATGCATCATCGGAGGAGAGGTTCAGATGGTGGCTCACAACGGCTTTTATCCAGCTGCTCCTCGATTGAACCAGGTTGATAAAGTCAGCTTGCTGACTGGGATACTTGAGCTGGTGAAGGATATTCACTTCCTCCTTCTTTGCGGTTGAATACGTGATTTCCCGGCGAAGAAGCTGTCTGGTTTTGGACATCGTAAACACTCCAACGGGCCAACTGATTCAAGCCGAATGATCATCGAAATCCCCCTAGTCGCGGTGGCATCGTCTACGGTACCTCGACCATTGATTTCTCCAGCGCGTAAACAGAGCCAGCAGTTAGCTCACTGCATTGTCCTGAGACTTTTGAGGGCTGATGAAGTAAACATGTTGCCAATTAGCAGTTCGTCGTGTCAAGCTTGCTCTCGGTGTGTACGATGTAGTTAGTTGCTATGGAGACCAGAAACGAGAGGTGAATGGGCGAGCGAGGCTATTCCGGATCGGGGGCCGCTAAACCTTGTTGGGCAACGCCATAACACGGCATCGCTTGGACCACCAGACAAGAGAGCCTGAGGACTCGCCCTGGCACGCAACGACGACACAGCTCGACAATCGACACTGCGCACTTTGGCGGGTCTAGATACGCGCGACGACCAGTTCAGATGACCCTTGATACTTCGCCCACGCCATTGCCCGCAGGCCAGCGAAGGACGGCTTACAATCCGCAATTGACTTCGATACACGACCTCCATCGCAGAACCGTATCAAGGCATATGGTCTCCCACGGATCACCAAATGGCGTGCCTGTAGAATCTGGGACGAGGTCTGAGGACATGGCGCGCCCTAGAGCATTCTCAGCGGGTGATAGCTCGGATGATGACGACTTCCCCGAACCGATTAAATTCAGTGCTGCCGCGAAAGCGTTGCTAGAGGAGGGTGTGTCGGGGTTAGATACGTCGCCGAGACGGAGCCCACGGGGTGTGATAGAAGGCGAAGGATATCAAACGGATCAAGTGCGACGACAGCAGGGGAAACATGTCAGAATTGCATCGCCAGGACAGCGGATGAGCGCGAGTCCGTCGTTAAGGATAGTTCGTCTTGCTTCTGAGTCTCGACGCTCGCCCAGCTCATTAGGAAAGGAATCTTCGTTTATGTCGAATAGAGGAGAGGGTGGATATGACGGGTCAATGGGAACTGGGAATGATTTCGTCACCCCAGCACCAAGGACAAGGAGTGTGAGGATCGCGACCGGCTCAAGGAGTACGACCCGTTCAACGTCTGCATCGATTCTATCAGCCAATGGGGGCTCCTCCAGTGATGCTAGCCGGATTGATGAGAGGTCGTTATTAGAGGAAGGAGTGAAAACAGGCCTTGATGAACGAAGCTGTGTGCGAAGCGGAATGGGTACCGTGCCCCGGGTAAGGGGGGAAGTTGACACTGGAGTACACGGCTCTCTACGAGTGAAGCGAGTGGGTAAACTGCCAGGGTCTTTTCTTAACGGACCGGCCAGGAGAGGCGTGCCACGGCGGCAGAGCGAGGAAGAGACGCATCCAGAATACCAAGAAGAATCGTATCTCAATCCTGAACCTCACGCCAGATACGGAGAAGGGCAGGTGCCAATTTCGCGCCTGGGAGATTCGATGCTACGTGGCGATGCGCCTTTTGAAAGACGGCGGGAATCGCCACGGCTCTCAGATCATAACATGGTTGGCTCGGCGTCAGCGATGACCCCTCGATCCATACCAATCAGAGAACGATCGCATCAAAAGGAAAACGGCAGCAGTGCCTTGAAGAACGGCTCTCCCCTACCCCTAAACCATCTCAAGTCCTCGTCTGGGTCTCGCCATAGTGGCTCACCTAAATCATTTACTGATAGCCAACCAGAGTATCGCGCTCCCCGGCCCGTCGAGTTACCAGCCAAAAATGACCAGGAAAATGGCGCGCCGTCTACGTTCAAAACCTCAAGACCTCATGGTTTCGGATCATTAAACGACAAAGTGTCGGTTTTGTATGAGGGGAACAAGAGTAGCAACAGCAAGCCCCCACCGGAGACAGTATCCCCACGAAAGCCGCTAGGAAAGATGAGCAATAATACTCCTCGCCGGCCTGCGCCGCTCCCACCACCTAAAATGAGTGTGTTGGAAACAGCTACTGCTGTTGCAGGCGCCGCCACATCCAAAAAAAAGCGAGCACAAGTATCCGTCAATCGCAAAACCTATACACGAATGGATTGTATTGGACGTGGCGGAAGTTCCAGAGTTTATCGCGTGATGGCGGAGAATTGTAAGATATTTGCGCTTAAACGGGTGAACCTTGAGGACGTTGATCCCTCAGCTTTGATTGGATATAAAGGGGAGATCGATCTTTTGAAAAAGCTACGCAATGTCGAGCGTGTTGTTCAGCTCTATGACTGGGAGATTAACGAAGAAAAGCGCGCCTTGAGCGTTCTGATGGAGATGGGAGAGTCGGATCTTCACGAAATCCTCAAGTTTAAACTAAATGCCGAAGACGCTGCTTTTGATCCGGTCCTCACCCGATTCTACTGGAAGGAGATGCTCGAATGCGTCCAAGCTGTGCATGATTTTGACATCGTTCACTCTGATCTCAAGCCTGCCAATTTCCTTCTCGTCCGAGGCAAACTGAAACTTATTGATTTTGGGATCGCGAATACAATTCAGGACCATACGGTCAATGTACATCGCGAACAGCAAACAGGAACCCCGAATTACATGGCCCCCGAAGCACTCATTGATTGCAACGCAATGTCGGGTCTACCCGCCACTGCTGGCAAGATGATGAAGTTGGGGAAGCCGAGCGACGTGTGGAGCCTTGGATGTATACTGTATTTGATGGTCTATGGGAAACCTCCTTTTGCACATATCACGAAACTCCTCGAACGGATCATGTCGATTCCCAATCCGAAAGTGCCCATCAATTATCCTCCTGTTGGAGTGGGAAATATTCCCGTCCCACCATCAATATTGCGAACTTTGAAGGGTTGTTTACAGCGCGACCAAACGTTACGGCCTACAATAAAGCAGTTGCTCGGCCGCAATGATCCATTTTTATACCCGGAGGCGCATCTCCAAGGCACAGTGCCCATATCACAGGAGATGCTAGGTAGGATATTAAGCAATGTGGTTAATCATTGTCGTGCTCGGGGAACCCCAACGGATGAAGAACTAGCAGGTTGGCCGTCGGGATTCTTTGCGAAGATCCAAGCTGCCATGCAAGCCGACGGGTGATCGTAAAGAACTTTTTCAGCCTGTTGGGGTTGCTCTTTTTTTGGCTATTGTGCCGTTTTGGAGTCTGGAAAGATGGCCTGTCGTTGGTCAAAGGCGTTGTTGGAATGATACCGATGTCTACATTTTTCTTTTGGTCTGTTTAGCGTGATGATGGTGGCTCTTTTCTTGGAGTCTGTGAGCTGTTTGTTTTCTTTCCTATGTCGGCACAATTTTTGACTACACCGACTGAAGCATTTATATTTTGTTTAGCGACGGACCCATTTCCTGGCGCTATTGGATTAATCTGTTTTCTGGCTATACCTATCTTTTACCCGGCTCTTTAAACGGAGTTGAGGGTGAAGATCCCTCGCAGCTTCTGCAGCATCCTTTTCCTTATTTTCCGCCTGCGATTCCGCGCGCCGATCTTTTTGTTTCCTTAATTATGGGAAGAAATAGAGAAAACCTTTGATTATAACGCCGGTTATTTTTGCAGCGAGTACATTTCTATTTATACATTGGTGGATTGGACATTCAACTCCCAGGCCGGTACGTATCAAGCTCAAACCGAGCAACGCAAGGTGAAATCAAGATTCACATCGTACGATATCCTCTCTCACTTCTCAATCTGTGCGCCCTCTGCCACCAAGTCCTCCACCGTTTTGACTTTTACATCCATAACCTTCATAATCGTATACTTGTGCTTGCTCCTTATCCGCTGCACATGTCTCTGCCGCCTCTTCGTCTTCTCCTTGATCCGCATCGGCTCCGCCTCCACGCCCATCACCCGCACCCGACACTCGAACATGCGCTCGTCAATATACGGCGCGCCTTTTAGCGTGAAGTCGCGGGACCCGATGACCGAAGCGCGATTTAGGCGGATGATATCGCCCGACTGGACGTCGGGCATGAGGAATGGAAGGCGTAGGGTGTCGCCGGCTGTGAGGAGGTAGGGGCGCGCGTGGATGTGTGCGGTGATGTAGTGTGGTGCTTGGGCGGTGAGCTGCGGCAGGAGAGAGAGGATGGAGTTGTTGAGGGTGAGAGGCGAGTCAAAGGTTGGTGGAATGGCGGGTTTGGGCGTCGGAAGGGTGGTTTCTGGGACGGGAGGGAAGTCATTGAGAGGAGCTGACGATGTCGTCCTTGTCGTCGTTGTTGATGATGAAGCTGGCGAAGGGGCCTGGGGGGTCGATTGGCGGGGAGGGATCTCAGGGTGGGATTCGCGGAATTGAATTGTTGAGGAGTCGTGGTGGAGGTATACTCTTCGTGCTGCGAAGGTCGAGCTGGGAAGAGCTGTGGAGAGGGCTCGCAGCTCGAGCGCAGCCCGCACAGGCAATCTCGACAGCATTGTTGCTCGAATAGCTAGCTATCTGTGTCCGATCAAAGTTGGCGGTCTCTCCAGGCCACTAAATTGTCACCATCCGAGCGTTGCGTGCTGAAAGACAATGCCGTGTGCTCGTCACCAGGTGAAAATCCGATTGAAGTTCGACGTTGAAAAGTTGCTGCGCTTGGTGGCCGCAGCGGTCACCGTAACTAGTCACGTGCACTACTGTTTTCACGTGACTTGATAAAATCGAAGCTGATAATGCGATAAGAAATTTTTGTGAAGAGAGCGAGGAAGAGGCCGTCGAGTACCGTTCATCATGGTGGGTAATCCTTGCTGCAGTTCACAGACATGATGATGCTAATCCTTATTTCAAATTTAGCCTCAGAACGAGTTCGTCCAGTCCCTGATTGCCTCTGTGGGAACGACCGTGCTAATCCAAACATAGGTATATCGAGCGATGGCAGAAGCAGCACGGGAAGCGGTACGTTGATGCGGTTCATTTTGAGATGGCTTTTGCTACAACAAGTTTTTTCCGGAGGATTTATTCGTGGAGGTTTACGGGCATTGACAACTAATTTGGATATTATGTAGCCTCGACCACGAGGAGCGCACCCGCAAGCGGATCGCCCGTGAATCGCACAAACAGTCCCAAGATGCCCAAAATCTACGCGGTCTCCGTGCCAAACTCTACCATAAGAAACGCCATGCCGAGAAGATCCAGATGCGGAAGCGCATCAAGGCGCAGGAAGAAAGAGATGTCAAGTCTGCGGCGCCGAACGAGCCGTCGACCACGCCCCTCCCGCAATATCTGCTAGATCGTTCACAGGCCACCAACGCCAAAGCCCTGTCGAGTGCGATAAAGGATAAGCGGGCGGAAAAGGCGGCCAAGTTCTCCGTTCCGCTGCCAAAAGTGAAGGGCATCAGCGAGGAGGAAATGTTCAAGGTGGTGAAGACCGGAAAGAAGACGGCGAAGAAGAGCTGGAAGAGAATGATCACGAAGCCTACGTTTGTGGGGAGTGACTTTACGCGGAGACCGGTCAAGTACGAGCGGTTTATTCGGCCGATGGGATTGAGGTATAAAAAGGCGAATGTAACGCATCCGGAGTTGGGGGTGACGGTGCAGCTACCGATTATCAGCGTCAAGAAGAATCCGCAGAGCCCAATGTATACGCAGCTGGGAGTGTTGACGAAGGGAACGATCATCGAAGTCAATGTGTCGGAGTTGGGGTTGGTGACCGCCGGTGGGAAGGTCGTTTGGGGAAAGTGGGCACAAATTACAAATAATTGTGAGAATGACGGATGTGTGAATGCGTGAGTGTTTCCTGGCCGGCTCCGGCTGATTTGAAACTTCGATGACCATTTTTCACTAACTATGTGTAGGGTCCTGCTCGTCTAGCTGAGATCAGCGGTGTTTGGAATCATCATATGTTGTTTTCAGATTCCATGTTTGCAGGAAAAGGAATCCGTGGCGGATCAGACGGCGTTTGGATGTTTAAAACACGGGCCCGGCATGTTTTATTCTTTTTCCTTGTCTCTTTTCTTCTGTACCTGTCCAAGGATGACATGGACACAATATCCCTGTTTGTCAGCTTATTACTACTACTATATCCTGTGGAAACGATTGCACAAAAATTTAACCTTCTTTCCTTCCCTGCTATCTCTGTTCATGCAGGCTGAGGCAGCTCAGGCAACGGGCGTGCAGGCATGCAGAATCGGATCACCATTCTCAAGAATCATCTGACTGAACAGGCCACTCCTTTTCGCCCCCCTTTTGCGCAGACCTCGCGCTTGCAACGATAGATTTCGGGCAGCAATACAGAAACAGTCAGGACGCAAATGGCCCAGGGATGGAGTTCAAGGAGCCGCTGGTTTTGTTCGACAGCTCAGATTGAAATCCCGTTTGATGAAGCAGGAATGGCATGATCGAGGATTCCGTAATAATGGTCACCTTGCGTGAAACCGCGCCCGCCATTGGGTCGGAGCCACAGCGCGGCACATCTTGACCGACCCGAGTCCATGTTCCCCCAGCACCCCCCCCGGGTCTGCTGCCATCCACAACGCAGATCAATGTGGTTTGTAAGCGCGCTCCCTGCATGCTTGCGATGAGCCCATCCCATCGGCTCCGCGTTTAGTCATCATCAGGGTCTGATTAGCTAACAGCACATTACATAATGCCAAGCCCAATCACACGCGGCCCAGCTGCAACCTTATGTAATAGCTCTCTGCGCTGATTGGCTCCGCATTTAGCTCATAATTCCCCGCGAGCTTCTTCGGGCGGGCGGGCTGTGATTGGCCCGACTCTAATTAACCTTGTCCTGCATTTGGAAACACAGGGCGTGGGGGTTGGCATTACATAATGTGTATCGGGAGAACCCGGGAGGGCGCGTCGGGAGCAGGGAGAGCTCGAGCCCGCAGCCAATCAGCACGCGCAGGCTTATCGGGAGGGCTTGGCATGACGCAGCGGGAGGAAAGTGGCTTTGTCGGGGTGTGGCTCAGCCGGCACAAGTCACTCGCAAGTCACTCGCAGGTAGCGGGCAGGGAGCACATCGGCCAGGACAGGGAGGGCGTTCTGGCCGCGGCGTGGTTGATGTGCAGGACTGCTGTTACGTCTTCGAAATTGGAATCATCAACAGCCTTACGGAGCTTTTTTGTGCCGGGTTGACTGCTCGACTCGCTTCGGGCTGGGAGAGAGACAGGGGCATCTGGGACATCGGGACAATGGGCGGCCGCATGTGGGCATCGTCGCAGAGGAAACATAATCAGATGTGATTTCATTAGCTAGCGAGAAATGGAGATATTGTGTTATTAATCTGTTCCAGAGCTTTCAGCTCCCATCCGTTCTTTGCCTTTCTCTTCCCGCGCTCTCCCTCTCTTCCCCTCATCTCTGCTGTCTATCTGGTCAACGACTCCGCCAACCGTCGTCGATGGACTCGAGAGAGCGGAGCGCTTCCTTATGACAGCTCCCTAGCTACGAGTGGGCCAAGCGGGCAGATCCTCCTCCCATCCAGATCAACTTGGCTGCAAACTCGATACTACGCCGTATTGCCGTTAGCTTCCCCGATTCTTCACGGTATATTCCCTATCAGTCGCGTGGTTGCATTCCCTTTCTTCTCTCTCTATTATTAGTCAAAAGCTGATTATCAATCCTCGGAAAGATCAGTGTTGACTCCCTCTGGTTTTCGGTTTGTGAGATCTGGGCGAAACCCGTGCGCTTATCGGAAGGTGGCCGTTGTCTTTCTTTGAGAACCCGCATCACTCACGGCGTTGGGAAGGCTATCTGCGTGTTGTAAACGGGACTTATCAGCTGCAATCGGCGGACCGTATCAGAAGTACCTCTTGCGCTTCAAGGCTTCTTACCGCGGCCCTTGAAACTTTGATATCGCCCGGAAAGATAGGCCGAAACAACGCACCAGCCATGGCGGCTGCCATCTCTATCAAGCAACAAGCCTCCTCCTCATCTTTTCACTCGCAGCCAGCCGCATCGCCATCCTCTCCGCAGCAGCCTCCCGGGGCCCCTTTAAACCGTGGACGCTCCGGGTCCAGCGTCTCGGCTCCCTCCCCCTCCCTTGCGAACAAGAATGTCAGTCTGACCTCTGAGAAGAATGGCCCTGGAAGTGCGACGTGTGATGCCTGCTATAGGAGGAAAAGCCGTTGTGCAATGAATGAATCCATCAACAAGTGCTATTCGTGCGACTTCCACCGGCAGGACTGCACCTTTACTTTGAGCAGCCAATTGGGGAAAAGAAAGCTTGAGGAAAGTAGCTTGGAGAATGAGTCTATAAAAAGGTATGTCGCTCCCTGCCACCATTGCTTGCGTTCAGATACCTGATCCCGCTTTAGACACGCGGCAGATAACTCCGTCTCCACGCCGGGAGAGAAATCAGAAAGACAGACGCATAGCTCTAGCCACACAGAATACCACGAAACTCCATCCTTGACCAGTCAATATATCGGGATGACGACCGAATTGGAACCTCTCCTGTTGGATTACCTCCCCCTGGACCAGAACTACGAAGGAAAATTAGCAGGTTTGCGAATACGCAAATTCTCAGACAGTGGCACATATATGCGGATGATCGATGCCTCTTGTGGCGGCCCAGAATTGCAATCAATCTCGGTAGAGGCAATCGAAAACCTGGTTACTCCCTTTGGGCCCTCTTTGATCGAGAAATTCTTTCAGAACCTTCATCCTACCTTTCCAGTCTTGCTAGAAGATAAGTTTCGGTCTCTTTATCAGACACGGAATGTACCTCCAGTACTCCTCGCTTCGATATACCTTGTCTCTTTGAAATGGCTGGACCCAGGGCCTGGAATTCAAACTCTACGGAAACCGGACGCTGCCAGATTGGAATCGACAGCTCTCAAGCTTTTGAATGATTCATTTGCTCGCCCTCACATGTCTACCATCCAAGCAGGACTGCTCCTTTCTCAAAAATCAACCCTCTTCTCTCCACGATTGATGTCACAATTGGTGACGGCGGCATTTGATTTGGGGATGCACCAGGATTGTTCTACGTGGAAGATTGAAAACTGGGAAAAAGGTCTCAGGAAACGGCTTGCCTGGGCGTTATACGTGCAGGATAAATGGTGCGCCTTGACACACGGACAGCCGTCGCACATATTCGCCCAAAATTGGACTGTTCAAGAACTGTCCCCGGATGACTTTGAAGGCTGCTACTCAAAAGGCCCAACTGCACATGAACCACCAGCGCACGGAGCTGGTCCACTCCTCTTCTCTCGGCTTATTGTTCTCACAACCATCCTCTCCGACATTCTTGATACATTCTATACCCTCCGAGCCACCCAAGATTTCTCCCACGCTGGCGATCAATCTACGCGCATCATCCTCGAGCGCGCCAAACCCATCCAAATCCGTCTCAAAAACTGGTTCGCCCACCTTCCGCCCGAGCTTAAGATGGACTCCTCCCTCAATCCCGTTGACACCGTCTGCACTACCGGCACCAGCATCGCCGCCAACGGCGGCCTGCACCTAGCTTACTTCGCCACCGAAATCACCCTCCATCGCTGCATCATCCGCTCCATAAACCCCGCCAGCACTGACGACTATCTCACGCACATCTGCCGCTCCGCCGCAAAAACGCGGCTCATATCCGCCATGGACTTCGTCAATCGACTGCGTCCGAACCACCTACGCGCCTTCTGGCCAGCCGCTGCGCGAACTAATTTCGCGCTCATCGTCGCTTTTGGGATGCTACTCCGTATCACGGCGCAGACGAGTGAGGAGGAAGAGTTTTACCGATATCGACTGGGCGAATACAGATGGACGCTGGAAGTCAGCAGACGGCATGCAGCGTTTTTGGGATGGGTCGTGGAGTGTCTGGATGTAATGGGCAGTGTTGTACGGGGTGTGGGACTGAAAAAGCCGCCGTTGGACGAGTACATGGCCAAGTCGATCGCGCCCGCGATACAGCGGACGAGTGCGGTGCGCTGGGTGGGCTTAAGAGAGCCCGATGCGGGTGACGACGAAGGGTGCTCATTGAGTGGGAATAGCTCCGTGACGCGCAGGGGGTATAACCAGTCCCTAGTGTCGTTGTCATCGTCGACTTCGCCGGCGATGGTGTCCCAGTTGGCTTCGCCGGCCACGTCTGTGTCGGGTGGGAGTCGACGGGGGAGTAGGAGTGGAGGGGGGCATGGGGGAGAGCGGAGTGTGATGAATGTGGCGGATTTGACATGATTATATACGTTATTTAACTAATACACATGTATTTAATGAGAACGATGAATGGATTATGGTAATGATGATGTTGGAAGTATTTGTTCCCAGGGAATATCTACATACTTTGTGCTCTACGATTGCTCTGACTTCTCCTTTTTTTTTTGGCGGTCATGTCTTATTGATGCAGGTACAGAAGCAGTCGGCCGACCTGTGGAGATTTCTTCTCGTTCAGCGCAGCAGTACGACCTTCTCCTGAAAATGATCCAGTTCAGTGTAACTAACTCCCTCGCTGTTGCATCGCACAAGTCTATGAAGAGATATATGCACTGCGCTTCGTCGACTAAAGTACACAATTTCTTTTTGCTTTCCACTCACTCAATGAAATGCAAGTATGATTATGCGCGCAATTCCCATATATTCACTAATCACTATATACTACTTCAAAAGCTGAAGATTATATAGGCAAAAAAAAAAAAAAAAAAGCAAAAACTTTGACTCGAACTTCGCGGAAAGGAAAGTAATAAACTTGTCAGCAAAACAAAATATCAGAGAAGAATTAGACTAGCAGCACCGTGCACAGTGCTCCCACGTCTCTGTACAGCGCCCAGTTGCTCTCCCTTATTTTCTTCCACCGAAGAAATGTCTGCTCCTGAGCTTACCACCAATGGCACCACCGGGCTTGCCCTTGGTAATTTCCTCAAAGATTTCCATGTCGCCGATCTTGGGGAGTTCAGGAACGTCTCCAACGATGGGGGTGACATCTCGGCTGGCGACTTCCACCGCCAAACCAGGCTCGTCACCGGCGGAAGAGTTGACCAACTTCTCGACATCGATTTCCTTTCCGTTAAAGTCCTGCACGCGCCAGTGGAGATGGGTCTTGAGAAGAGGCACGACGTTTTCTTGAGTGATGTCCTTGATGATGCCGTCGGCTTGCGCTTTGGCGATGGCGTGGGAAAGTGGCAATTCATTGAGGGAGATATGGGCCATGGAGTTGGGCTCGCGCACGAATGGACGGAAAGTAGAGAAGGTGGCGACAAGGTTGGAGGCGGAGGACCAGGTGCTAGCATCACTTGGTGGATCGCCGAGGAAGAAATGGATGTGGAACGGGTCTGGGAGGGCGAGCCTGTGTCGGTGTTAATCATTGTTTGCTCAGGGGTACGCGAGAAGCGACACGGGTACTTACACGTCGACCTTGATGTTGGCGAACCACTGCTTCTCTAAGTTGTTAACACCGAGTTTCTCAAAGTCTTCAGTAGTCATTCGAGCAAGATCCTTCAAGACGTCTGCGATCTTGAATGTCGACTTAGAGATAGTAGCGAGATCAAGGACCTTACGGTCACCATCGGCTCGTTTCTGATTTGCAGCCCTACTGTTGTAGAGCTCGTTGACCTTTCGGATAACGTTTGCTCGAAGTTCTTCCTTAGTGACATTCCAATCCTGAATTTCGGGATACGTGTAGCCGAATGATCTTGTCGCGCGTGACGTGTTGGAATCCCAGAAAGCGCTACCCTGGGAATGGAACGGTTTTAGGGCTAATTGTGAAGAAAGTCAGCCATCATCTCAATCTGTGACTGGGACGAAACGTACGAGTAGAGCCAGTTTCGATTGTTCCGCGTGGAGTGACATAAGTATTAACGGTACTAGCCAATCGTCCAACCCAGGAATCCGGATAGATCGCCTGCCACAAAGCTAAGACACGATCAACGTTGCTGTGCGAGAAGGTTAGTATCTAACATTACCGGTAAAATGGGAGCTTGGTGAAGACGAACGCATGATGAAGCCAGAAGACGGGGTCAAAGGCAGACCATGGGACAGCCGACATGTGTCCGTTTCCACCAACAGCAACATGGATGCCGTCATGGATAGACTCAAGGTTACGGCTGCTAGCAACTCTGGTTGAGAGCCCAGTGTAGTCCGGTTGAGAGGTAAACAGGGCGTATGTGCTCTGGCGGATGCTATATCACGAAATTAACAATGCGTAACAGCATCTGGGTCACGCAATCAAAACTTACTTTGCGCCCCTGTTTCTCAGGTTGCTCTGGACAAGATTGTGATTCGTTTGGCCTCTGGAATCTGGGCACCTGACAGTGGTCCTGTATCGGGAGAGCTAAATGCGGTGCGTCAGTCTATACTAGACTATCAGATATAGTGCTCCTCAAACTTACAGGGTCATTGCTGGGGAACCCCTTCCCAGTTGTGGGGTTGATGGTATAGCTGTAGAGCGGGTTGGTAATGGATTGTCTTCCCTGGGGGGTGGTGATCTGAATCTGGGTATTGATCAAACTTGAGGGCAGCACTGGATTGCTCGCCCAGTCCCAGTAGGGAATTCGCAAGTTTTCAGCAGCAGCAATATATTGACTGCGAGTGGAGGCAGGGTACTGTTGCGCAATTTCGAGAGCATACTTCGAGATTTGCATCTAAACTCAGTGTCAGTATTCAGTAGGTTGAAGTAGGCCAGGAAAGGTTGGTTGTTGACCTCAAAAACTGAAAGGTAAGGACGATGCCAGGTAGGGAACAAGGTCGAGGCATGGGAGCAATATCCGTAAGGTCCGCTGCCTCTCACGCCATCCCATGCCTTGTAAGGTAGACCGTGGATGCCTAAGCATTGGATTAGCAAAGCTCCAATTTTCACAAGGGCGAACTTGATATGCGGAAAAGTTACCCACCAGCAATTTCGAAGAACCCCAGCATATCAGTCTGGCTCACTTGGAACCTTTGAAGAGCCTGAACATAGAGGTCAAAAGCAGGACCCGAATTCTGGAAATCGATAAGGTCCTGTCTTGCAGGCCGTTCACCCGACGGCTTCACTCCAGTTTGAACACCCGTAATATCGTAGGCATAGGTTTGGAGAATTGAGATGCAGGACAGGGCCGCCAAAAGCCGGGCTCCAAGGACCAACATCTTGTCGCGCAAAAAGAAAACCCGAAAAAGATAAATAAGATGTAGGTTAACAAAAAGTAGCAAAGCTCACGTCCAAGCGAGTGATGAGGAGAAGAGCGAATGTGTGCCTTGTGTCTACCAGTCAAGCACGGCGATCCGTTGCTCTATATATACTCGGTATGTCTGGCTGGCCCCGTGGTTAAAGTCCAACCATGCGAGCAGCTGTTGGACCATCGCGAGTTTCTCAAATCAAAGCTGTTGCAGATCAATCTGACCAACTGTTGGAGAGCGAAGCGCTCCCTGAACCCCTGAAGCTGAGAATGGGAAATCTAGAAGGGTAGAGCTGCAGCCGCGAAAGCTAATCCTCCTCATTGGGAGGACAGAAAGAGCTTTTGATCCAATCAATGGCATACGTTCAGTTCAAGCTTGCAGGCTTGGATCGTTGCTTTTTCCTGGGACACGACATGCAGGTGTTCGAAGCCACTCCACTAGCTGCACAGTGAATTGTAAAAGCCCATCAAAATTGGTTATCTTATGACAAGAAAGACATGGATTCCAAGTATGGAGAGCTCAACCCCCCATGTTGCCTTCTGCACCAGGGCTCCGTCGTATTCTGATATCATAACAGGAATATACGGAGACCTGCAGCATTGGCCAACTGCGGATACGGCCTATAGCGCCCGAGTAACACGGGTTCTCTGCAAAGTACTCGACCAACCAACACCTTCGCCGATAAAGTCTTCCCCAAAACGGTTGGCCGTTGCTCCAAAGGATGAGAAACCATCCCCGTATTTAGCATGGGGTCTTACTCATTGTATTATTGGTGCATTCCCCTGCAATAAGCAGTTCACGGATGTCAGCCCATTATTGCTCAAGCCGCTGTGATGACTAGCTCGAAGCAGAAAAATCGGTGTGATTGATCCAAAGAACGCTCTGCCGGGGAAAGGCGTTCCCTAGCGCGTCTTCTTTTTTTAGGCTCGCGACTATTTGGTGCAATGGCAAGGCTTCTTTGTTGGAGATGTATCAAGAGAGTAAACAACATGATTGTTGATTTTTGAAAGTGACAGTCGACTTGAAGTCTCGAGAGTTGACGTTAAGCGAAAAGTGGGCTCGGAGAATTTAATCGCGTGCGCGAGAGCTCAGGGCCAGGGAGCTGCAGCTCGGATGTCATCCCCCTAGTCTCATAGCCGAAGTTCCCATACCAAGCAAAGGACGGGGACAGCTTTCTTTGGGCCTTTGACTCCACTGCAAGCCTTCAACAAGGACTTTAGTTAGTCGGTCGATCCAAGGCGCTAGTCGAAAGCTCAAGGATGAGTTTCTTGTTAAATCTTCATTATTGCAAGGGGGGAGCGCGAAAGCTGCTAACATATCTCGTACTCATTCCACAGCCACTCTGTCTTCTCTTGTTCATCTACACTAAAATATCTGTTTGTTTCATTTGTGGAGGTGTCGAAACAGTTCTGGATGCTGCATCGGAGATTTTGAGATGTCGCTGGAACCAATCCGCTCCGCCCTGGCCGAAATCCTGGTCCTTGTCATGGCATGGCCGAGAGTTGGTCAGAAATCACTTGTTCATCTTCACCCCGTATCGCATCTGGATTTTGAAGCTCGGCCACGGGTGATGCGTCAAGCCATGCACCGCACTTAATTTTCCGATCACCATGTGAGCCGAAATAGCAGCACCACGGGCAGGAACCATGATCGTATCACGGTGGAGATCAAACACCTGTCCAACCAGATGAGGCTTACAAGCCAGCTTGACGTCCATGTCGATTCGGAACCGGCCCGGTCCCCAGCAATGCATGGCCATTCGTATGACGCTTATTACGGGTGAGATGGCATCCGGGCTCAAGATTCTGCAGGGAATGGCCTGCACTTTCATATTACTTGGGAATTTCTTCATGATTCTCACAGATCGATCGCCTTTGCAGAACGCGTCTGTTTGAGTGGCTGGAGTTGGACAATCCGCGGAGGCATTCTCGACTGAGACCAACGGTTACGGTGTCGACCAACCCCTTGCAGACATAGCAGTCATCCCCCTTTACCAGGTGAGGCTGATGTACAGCCGGCTCGTTCGGTTTCTGTTGCGGAAGTGCGGAATATCAAAACCTGCCAAACTAACAACGACTTCCATCGTAGCGTGTGAATCGCACACGAGGAGCCTAACTAGCATTGTCCAATTGTTTGAAAAGACCAAGACTCGAAGAAAGAGATGTTAGGAAAGATCTGGAGTAGCTTGATCCTTTGCATTGACAACCCCGTCCCAGTCGCATTTGAAAGGTCAACAGGAACCCTGCAGCCTCAGCCGCTCCAACATTGAAATTCATTATCCCAAACTCCGAATGCTGGGGACCAAACAGCACACAAACACGAATAGCGTCCGGCTATCCCACAACAAGCTAGAAGAAATAGAACATTCGACTGACGGAAGCGGCGGGGAAATCGTGATGCAACCCATGAAATAATACATATGAGGAAACTAAAGCGGAAGGCGGAATTGATAACCTTGTCTAGAACATTCACCAAGTCCAAAGCAGCCAAAAATACCAGGCAAGCGAGATGCCAGCAACCCAACCGAATGGCGGAAGGAAATGGGTTCGAAACACGAAGAACGTCCAACGGAATCCACCCCTAGTCATCTCTTTGCCAATGGCATTTTTGATACCGGGCCATGGCTTCTCTTTCGGCGTATACGAACCATCCCAATCGTCTTGTCGGGAACGTCTTGGTACTTCATCTAGTCCAGCTACCCCACCAAAGTGAACATACTTGGCGGGTCGTGTTCCGTCGTTTGACGGGGATGCTGTCCGGGAGTTTATGGAGTTTCCGCAGCGATTGCCAAATCGATTCTCGCCGTTAGCGAGTGACGAGGCGGATGTGGATGTGCTCGATGTCGAAGAGGAGGGAACGTGATCCACGAAGCGGTGTGTTAGCGGGAGGACTGGTAGTGCAGATTCGAAGACATCAGGGGTGCGGAATGTAAGGGCCACGGCATGGATGGAAAGGGCGAGCAAAGTAAAAATGATCACGTAGGCATAGTAGATGAAGACAGAGAGTTGGTCAGGCAAGAGGCAAAGGTGGTTCTGGATCGTTGGAGAAGTTGCCAACTTGAGAGCCCTCCCCGTCTGTGGGTCGATTGGATTCCATAAACTTGCCAGTTGGACCCCAGGCTTGCGCACGCTCATCGCAAAAGACGTGCTCTTCACTGTAATCTCCTTCGGAGCGTCGCTAAACTCCCGATGGGTAATTTCGCAGTAATCATGGTCATCCCCTGAATAGATCTGGACCACTGGCCCAGTCTTGTTCATGATATCGTTAGAAATGGTTGGCGTCAGTACGTTTTGATATTGATACCCAGAGCCGATTCTGATAGCATTTCGCTCGTCCTTTTCCGGGGGTGGGTCTGTACCCGAAGGCGGCCAGTGCTCGCGAAGCGGACCGCAAGGTGTGCCCGCTTCTCGAAATAGAGGCACATGGGTGAGAACAACGGTCGGAAAGTCCGCGTCAGAAGTGGCGGGCAGCACTGTGGGTTTTGTGGGTACAGTAGCGTCAACAACGGTATGGGGAGACAGATATTTCTCTGGCTCTCCGTTCATGGACAACAGTTCTTCCCTGATAGCTTTTGACCTCAATGTCCGGAAGTCGTTCAAGAATGTCTCTGTCGGTTTCCATACTTCCTCGGAGTACAGATGGCCTCCACCCGAGCCTCCGGCGGCAGAACCAAATGCATCAGAATGCGGATCGCTTCCGCTTGAACTTGCAGCGGCAGGGCCTGCCTGGTCCATTGCACTCAAGGACACGGAGTCAACAGAGGCAAAGGTGTGATTTCCAACGATGTCGACCCTATTCCCTTCGCCAAAATATGCCCGAAATCGTTGAAGAACAGGTAGTTGGATCCCATTTCCAAATCCCAGATCATGGTTACCGGGTAAACTAGCGATTATCTTCCTACCTCTCGGACTCGCCGGCGAGGCAGTACCGCCCAATTTGAACGTGTCAAAGTATATCCGTGAAAATCGACCGTACTCTTTCATCCATACATCATTTCCATATGATTTATACCTCTCATCAGGGCTTGAGCTAGTTTCAGTAGCCCACTCCCTTCCGCCGTCGAATAGATCCCCAAGGAAAAATGTACTATCGGGACGGAGCTTCTTTTGAAGCAAAGCGTGCGTTCTGAATAGATAAAGGTCGGTCATATATACAGTCAAGGAAGACAACGGCCATGGCCGGCCAGGGTAGGTATGTGCATCGACGAGTTGAGGATCGGCTATAAGCAAAGTATGATGCGGAACGGCGTCCTTGGGCTAGACGAACAGCACACAGACAATCGTTAACAAAAGTACATTCGACAAACATCTCTCCACTGGCACATGCAACCAGATGAAATCACCACCACTCACCCATTTCTCCCATTCAGACCACGCACACTCCTCAACCGCATCTCTGAATACCTTCCTCTCGCCCCACCACAACGTCATTATCCATAACCCAATCAACACGTTCTGTAAAGAAACCACCATCCGCAAAACCGCCCTGAGCCTCCCATGGCGTCGATGTCGACTCCTCCTCCTCTCTATCGCGTACCTTGTAGCGATCGACCCCCCCTTGGCCCGCAGCGCCGCAACCACAGGTCTGAGGACAAACAGCAGTACAGCGCACGCCCGCTCCATGATGCCGGGAGGTTCCACGAAGTGATCCCGATAGGACTGGGGCGCACCAAATATCGAGGCCATGCAGAAAGGGCGTTTCCCTTGCTTGTTTCACGCCCCGGAAACGAGCATCGAGGAGTTTTCGAGGGAACGGAGGGGCAGGTCGTTGGCCCCTAGGTAGGGATAAAAGTAGTCTGTCTTGACTATGTATTATTGGCCCATTGTGTGTGGCGTATGTTGGTTCTGCAACCTGTTGCAGATGGTGTATATATTTGCGTTCTCTTGCGGCGAATTTGACGAGTGTCGTCCGTCTAGGTAGATCGAGATTGCGGCCAACTGAGTCACGTGGCGAGATGCTTTTTAAGGTTGGTCGAAGATCCGGTGCAAGGATGCAGGAACAGACATTGAGCAACAGGATAGGGGATGCACTTCGTTATGTTGGGAATTCTACATATATAATCCACCTGCCTGCCATCCAAACCAGACGCATGGACTCTAAAGATTACAAATATATCGAAGGGCCTACCGGAATAAACTCCTTTTAGGGTGAAACAGATGCTATAAATAACTAGATGAGAACTATCTAGCAACTAAGAATGTTGACACAAAAGCGGAGAAGAACCGAAATTAAGCGGGCCTTTTTCGATCGATCAATCACAACATTGCCGGCCCGCAGCGCATTCGTTTCCACATTCAAGCAGACAAGCAGGGCCATCGACGTTCGGCGCAGTTCCTGGAGGCGTATTCGGCCCGGTGCCATTGATAGGGAAAGAAGTCCCCGTCGCAGCGTCGTCATCGCTGTCTGGATAAAACTCGGGTTGAATAGTAGATGAGTGGATGCCGTATGCATGCAGGCACTTGCGCACGTCTCTGGCCAGGGCCATGTACCGGTCTGAGCCTTCTCCCTTGATATCGTGGCTTACTTGGATATGCAACGATGACACCAACTTAGTGTCACTAAGTTGCCATACATGTAAATGGTGACAGCTGATAACGCCTGGGAGTGATTCAACATCTTCAATGATGTGATCAATGCTCAGTCCGGCGGGGACGGCTTGTAACAAAATCCGTGAGGCTGCTTTGCAAAGCGGGATCGCTGACCAGAGAATAATCACGGTGATAAAAAGCGAGATTCCAGGGTCAACATAGAACCTCCAAGAATAGCTGGTGAGCCAGATAATCAACGCTGAGGCAATGACGCCAATGTTGCCTAGTGCGTCGCCCATCACATGCAGGAAGACACCTCGCATGTTCAAGTCACCGTGGGAATGGCCGTGTCCGTGGCCGGCCTTCTTGTCAGAGAATTTTGGTTTGGCATGGTTATGCGCAACATGCAAGTCCTCTTTGGAACGACGGCTGCGTATTTCCGCAGCACTGTCATATGGGGTTGTCTCATTACTCTGCTTGAGTAATCTGGAACGTTCTGAAATACGGCCTTGCGCAGTTGCATCCTCATTATCATCGTCCGACTCCGAATCATCAAATTTGCTTGCTTGGATAATGTCCTGACGCAAACTAGCCGGATGGCCCTGGATACTACCTGCGTCCCGTGAATTTAGACCGGAAATACTAAGCCGATGGGTGCTGTGATGGCGCCCCCGAATACGATCGTCTGGAGTCCAAACCCTCCTGACGGTTACTGGACTCCCTGGCGCGGCTGGTCTAATGGTGCTGGCTGATCCATCTGTTTCGCAGGCATCGATAGCATTCTGCGGCATCACGCTAGCAACAGTACCTCGTGGATCGGATATGGTAGCTGTATCTGCATCCTGCTGGGTGGCAAAGCCCTGTTCTGCAGACTCGACTGATCCTTCAACAGGCGCATGACCACCATGTCCATGGGAATGGTCATGGAACAGCAACAACCCTACTATATTGGAAAGAAGGCCAAAGCAGCCGACAATCAGGACAAGTTTCGGGCTTTTGACTTCTTGGGGTTCGAAAAGGCGTTGAGTAGCTTCGAGAAAGATGGACAAACATAACGCGACGAGGAACACTCCGTTGACGAGTGCTCCGAGGGTCTCGGCGCGTTGCCACTATCACACATCAGTCTCCGTATAGAAATCGCGGACTCTTGGACCAACCCCGTAGGTATACGACTTGGAAGTAGTTTTTTCGTTTGCGACCTTGACTGCCCACAAACCAACACATAGCGACAAGACATCGTTCAGCTATTTGAGAACGTAGTTGAACGTTAGCACGACCCAATACCGAGTGCCCGTACCGACCAACATACCATATGGAACGAGTCTGCCACTAGCGCCAGCGAATGGACCGCATAGCCTACACCATCGTTGTCAACGACCCAGATCTAGCCTCAATCAAATATTGCTGCTACCCACCGACAGTCAGTTCGATCAAGAAGAATACACTGTCAATGGCTAGCAAGATGATAATCCGTTGCGATTTTGACAAGCCCATGACGGCAGCTACCGGCTAAAAGGCAACGATAACCAAGAGCGAAAGCGGGAAAACGAAAAGAGGGGAGGATTGAAGTAGTAACCAAGACGAGTCGGGGTCAGGCCGTTGCTCTTAAGGAATCGTCGGAGGCCGGCTCATTTGTTAGGCGGGTGGCTGCAGCAAGGGGTGCAGGGGATGGGAGGAGCGGTCCAGTGTGGGTGTGTTCACAATGTGATTTCACTTCTACCGAAGGGTGCGTGAAGCGAGTGTCAAATGCCAGGTTGAAAGGTTTGCCATGGCGAGGTTGAGCAAGCCGACGTAATGATAAAAGAGAAGTTGCTTTCTCGATCACGGAGCTCGAACGCGGCGTGGCGAAAAGAAGAGAAGCGGAATCCCTGCTGCGGATCAGATGAGTCAGCGGCAGGCATCTCACACTGTTCAGCCTCTTTGATCCGCAAGTTGTTCATTCAAGATCTTTGTCCGGCATGCTCCCATGGCTACCGTTCGCAAAAGACTGCCTTCGCGTGGTGTGACGCGCAAAGGCCGGACGCTGCAATCTAGACCTGGAGGGTTTCATAAGGTGTTTCTCAAGCCAGGGCCCTGGCCAACCAGTGCATAACACCCTGCGGATCAGGACAGTCGATTGGGCGAAGCTACCCTGGCAGCTCCCGCATCATGAACCGCTGGGCTTGATGCCATCGGTTTACATCCGAAAGAGGGGTGAGAGCACTCTTGAAAACTCCATTATTGTTTGTATACAGAGGACAAGCTAGATAAATATTTGACAGCGAAGATTCAGCCTCTTGAAGGACGCCAGCAGTGAAACCGTCACACCAGATGCAAGTGGTATCCCTATCAAAACACCGCAGACCGCTTTTTTGAGACCCAACGCCAACAAAACTCCAGGGGATATCGTTTGGCGCGCTGAGAAGAAAAAAAAACATTGGAAAACGACCTAATTGTGAATCACGAAAAGTTGTCCCTTTTAACGCTGATCAGGATGACAAGTATCAACAAAGTGAGGACAATCTCGAGGACACTATTAGCGAAAGATACGCAGGAGAGACGGGACGGGAAGCATACCGCTGCGGCTAAAAGAGCTACCACCATCACCTCCCACCCCCCGGCATGTATTTTACCCCTTGACAGCGCAGATTGCTGCCGTAGAAATCGAAAAGCGCCAAACAAGGCGATTACCATGGCGAAACCCTGGCAGACGCAGGATAGCGGCCGGCCGACTTTGTAGAACCCAAAAGATGGATTATGGATCTGCGTGTGCTGGAGACTGAAAAGCTGGGCGATGAGGACACCCAGAAGAGAGAAGGCGAGAGAGGTTCTCATGTGGGCCAGGTAGGTTCGTTCCAGAGCTGTTTGGCTGGGATTAGCATTGGTTTGAGATGAAATTGGGATTTTGCCTGTCCGAAAAGCAAACAGTCGAGACACCCTGCATCACGACACGGCGTAGCTGAAGGGGGATCTGGAACTCGTACAGGTGCTACCGCAGCACCAATCACGCAATGTTGACGCTGCTGTGGCAGCTCAAAGAGCATCATGCATAAGAGATGCTGCTGTGAATCCATAGAAACAAAAATTCAAAAAGAAAAAAAAAAGTAATGCAACACCGTTATATAAACCAGGCTTTATAGTCCATCCATATTTAGATCCCACGGACAACGATTGGAAATATCCTCTACTTACCATAATGATCACGGTTCTGATTCTGCGAAACCGACAGAACCACATTGCGCCTCCAGAACTTTATGAAATGCCGAAACCGACCAGTGGGCTCGCGGCTGCTCCTGGTGACCTGGCTACTTCGCGTCGACCGGCGTGTTACAATTCGAATTGACCCCGAAGAGATTGTCGACGGTGACGAGCTGCGTTGTACGTGCGTTGGAATCTCGTGGATCTCCGGCAATTCGTGCGCATCCTGCAGGTAGTCTGGCGTGACTGTTCCCGGCGTGGGAGAGCGTCGTTCGGGGCTGGAGACGCGAGACCTGGCCCTTAGCGATGCAGAGGCGACGAGCACAGGCTGGGGATGTTGCGGATGCTTCCCAGCATGGCCACCAGCGGGATCCTCCATGGAGCGTGTGTCCAGCTCATTTCACAAGGAATAGTAGGGGGACTTCGGTTTTGAGATAAAGGCGAGCAGCGCGGGACAAGTGAGCAAAGAGTGGCGAGTGCAGGAAATATTTTAATTATAATGAGTTTCCAACACGCTAATGGCTGCCCCTTACTATCAGATGGATTCCCACAAGGCGACTTGCGATCGACGAGAAGTTACGGACATGAACAGGTATATGCCACGCTGCGAAGGAGAGCGAAGGGACTATCTACTGGAGGTAGCCTCGGGTATATATGTACTTGAACGGGGGATAACGGGCCCCGGAATTCACCACAAATTTGACAGCAATTCTGCGGATTTGCCCGTCTCCATACTTTTTTTTTTTTGGGCGCACCCAAGTTTTCCAGCTTCTGCTCGTTAGTCGCATCCCAAGGTTTACAAAGCAATCTAGACCCAGGGGCCCAGGGGGCAGCCAACGGCGAATTCTAGGGCAAATAGACCGGGGACCATCAGGCGATGCACCGCGAGGATGTCCTTTTTTTAAACAGAGTGGGCGAATGGAAATCGACATGCTGCGTTCTCTGAGGTGTTTTCTCTTCTGCGATTTGCTCTTCCTTATCGTGAGAACAGCAGTCCCAAGGAAAGACATTTCAATGTTTTCCTTTCAAGAAAAAAGAAACAAACGAGTTTAATCTGCCTTGGCGTGAAGCTTGGGGATCATCAACGGGGATCATGCTGCGTGACGTCTCGCCGATGAACTCTTCCTGGCGTCGGGAAAATTCAAGGATACGCAGCGATCCCTGTGCGAATGACGCCAGCGATGACACTGGCCGGAGCGTGTCCAGGGTGATATCTTAGATCTGCAGGCATTGATCGCTGATATCACGTCTGTCGTCCCTCATCAGCCTGTGTGCTGGAAATGCTGTCGGGGACATATCGGCCCAATCGGCGAATAACGAGATCACGACCAAATGGTGATATTGAATATCCAGTCTCGGGTCTTTTGCCGAGTCGGCCCCACAATGTCTTCCATCAGCACTGCGAAGACTGGAAGACAGTCAAAAGGGGCGCTACATCAACTACATGCAGCCTGTGCAACCACAAGACACTCAACGCCATCTCACCGCTGGCGGCACTAGGGCTATGAATACTCACATTGCTTTGTATGTACCCAGAACTGCTTCCTCGTATCCAGTTCTCTTCGTATCTCGATTGACCCAGCCTGGCTGTCTGTCCGGGGACTCATACGCCGTCGTTTTGGAGAGATCTTGGGACCGCGAAAATCGAG
>NW_003052496.1:1920144-1980907 GCF_000003515.1 Uncinocarpus reesii 1704
TTCCGATTTCTCCTAGCGGCATGGAGCAGTGTGCCTTTTACCGTGGGGACTTTTTTACTACTTCAGGATCAGCGTTGTTTCATTCGCGCTTTATTAGTGGGCAATCAATGCGTGATTCTCGCGTTTACAGTGCCAAATGTACGGGAACGATGCCTGCTTCCGAGATTGAGATCGATCTGAAGAAGGGCGTACTGTGTGTGCTCGGAAATCCTACCGACAGCTCGGAACAAGTCACCGGGTCATAGAACGGACCGATAGCTCGGATCTTGCGCATTACATAGTAGTTAGAGTGATGAATGGTTCATAAATCCATCAACAAACCGAAAGAAATAAAAGCAAAAACAGCAATTAGAAACCAACGGCGAATTCCGCTCTCATCCAACACTGCCTACCAGAAACTGGCCAACTCAGGTCCCACTATCTCTCTCACTCCCTTGAACTCCGTATACTTCAGCTTCGTGCAATCAGCTTGCAAAGTGCTTCATCTCATGGATTTCATCTACATTTCCATTCCCGCCCAATGAACCAAAGCCTCCGACAACGGTCTAGTTTCGTGTTTTCAACCACGAAAAGTCCCTGTAATTGCACCACCAGGGTCATAGGCTATCTAGAGCTCATTTTCATACCCTCGAGAACCGACATCGCAGACGACCGTATATAAGCGCTGGTGACCATGCTAGCATGAGGCTGGCTGGTCCGATATCGGATCATCCCCGCCTCGCCCCAGGGTTATATCATTGTCGAACAAGATGAAATATCTTAATTAATTCTTCTCTAACAGTTCTTTTAAATATCTCATTATCTATTCCTTTTCACTGTTTCGCTTCGTTAGTCCCCAAACTCTGATTCCGAGCGGAGCGGAAAGCCAAGACCCAAGAACAGGCGGACGATTCCGCGACAAATAATGGGAACCCAGGCTCCAACCAGCGGAGCGGGAGCGGATCATTGGACGGCAGAGGTAGCCCATTCCTCCCCCGCCCCGTACTCCCGAACAAGTTATCTCTACTTAACCACAAACTATAAAATCTAGGCGTACAGCGCATCCGCCGCTTTCGTGCCCCGCTTGACTCAAAAGATATTACATTATCTTGACCCGCAACCGACGGACCGGGTGCTAGATATTGGCTGCGGAGATGGAAAGTTCACTGCCAACTTTGTGGATCGAGTGGAGTACGTGTTGGGTTTGGATGCTTCAAAGGGGATGATCGAGGCAGCGAAGAGGGATTTTGCGAGGGGGAATGCGGAGTATAGGACGGTTGATTGTCGGTATCTAGATCAAGAGCTGCAGGGGGGAAGTGTTGCGAGCGCAACGTGGGACAAAGTGTGAGTTTGGCACCTGGGCCTTGGTATGATTTGCAAAAATCTTCCGGCTGATCGTTTTGACGGGCAAAGAGTATCAAACGCCGCGCTTCATTGGATCCTTAGAGATCCTACCACCCGCGTTGCGGTGCTGCAGGCCATCCATGGGTGTCTGAAACCGAACGGGTCATTTATCTTTGAAATGGGAGGGCACGGGAATGTTCCTGAAGTCCATGCTGCGATCATCGCAGCTCTTGTGCACCAGGGCGTGAAAATCGAGGCAGCTCGGCAAGTGATGCCGTGGTTTTTCCCATCAGAGACCTGGATGAGAAAGACGCTTGAAGGTATTGGCTTCAGAGTGGAGAGGCTGGAGATGGAATATCGGCCTACCAAGTTGACGACTGATGAGAAGGGAGGGATCGAAGGGTGGGTGCGGTTGATGGGCGCGTCACCGCTGGAGGCGTTAGATGAAGGAAAGAGGGAGGATGCAGTTAGAGAGGTGTGTGAAGTACTGGAATCGGTTATTTCAAGAGAAGAAGATGGGAGTAAATGGTTAGGATATGTAAGGCTGAGAGGAGTTGCCATCAAGGGGGAGTAAAATGATGAACTAAACGTTCCATCAGCCGATTTACACCTCATCAAAGAACCATATTTAAATGCCTTGCATGTCTTCTCATTTTTAGTCCGCCCTCCGTAGGCTCTTAGGATTGAGGCAGGTCTGAAAAATGGAAGCAAAAAAGCACTTAGGAGAAACAAAACGTCTTCAGCGTGGCAACCCATCCCACCCAAAGGTAATGTCTTTACTACAGTCTAACCATCACAGTGCACGCGTACGCGCCGTGTTGGAAGGCCGAAAGCAACGACAATACCATGGGAAGGAGAGAGCTTCGCACCGATGGCGCCTTGCTCCACCTTGCTATTTCATCAATGTTGCGCTTTTCTCGGGTTTGATTCCCGAGGGACTTGTGATCTGCCAACCATGGAGACGGGAGGTTGGAAGACGTGTTCAACTCTGTTCTGAGTAGCGCGAAGGAACCCCTTTGGTGAGCCAACACAAGATGGAAACCGATAGAAATCGAAAAAGAAAGAGATAGCAAAGAACAGTGTAAACACAAAGATTGCTGAGATGGGATATAGTATAAATATACAGATGTCTATTACCAAAAGACAATCAAAATTCCTCTAAATGGCGCCAAATCAAATGCAAAGCAATAATGTACAGTACAACGGAGAGATATGCCAATCATAGAGTACAATCATGCATAAACTGCATGTATATCCGATGAGGAAAGGCAAGCGTCAGATGGACGTCTTATGCAGTGTCCGCAACAGCATCATGGGTGATGGGATCCGATTCCGCATTGCTGCCCATCGACAAGCTTCTCACGTCCCATCCGTCAAGGCTGGATGCATTCTGCTTATTGCCGAGTAAACAGAAAACACTCTCAGTTCCTTCAACGAGGTATTTCTGAGCCACTCTGTTTACATCCTGGGCCGTAACATCCAGGATCTGTTCACGCCAACGTTGATCCATGTCTTGCGTGACTCCGGTCAGGAAATACCGCTGGCCTTCCTCGTCCACGCTCATAGGAGCGTCAAGGGATTGGAAAATGCCAAGTTTGGCTTCATCTAGCTCCCTCTGTAACCAGGTGCGGTCCCGTGCAAAGGCGCCACTGCTGTTGAAGACTTTGAGAGAATTCATTGGGTTTGGGTCGCGATAGCTGGAGAAACTGAACAGGCCCTGAATCGGGCCGTTAGAGGCGCCAGCACCGTATGCGCCACCCTTCTCTCGGATTTCCGGGTGCAGGTACTTGTGGGTTAGGAGTTGAGATAGAACGCTGAGGGGCGCGCTATCAGGGTCTATAAATGGAGTTGTTCTGAGTGCGAGGCCAGAATATGATACTTGGAATGGGAGATCATAAAGAATTTTGCTCGGTGAAGGCTTAAAACTGGTAGCGCCATTTGTGAGTGGCGGTGCAGTAGTCTTCGGTAAACGGCTTAGCCATCGCTGAATGATAGCTTCATTTTCACTTGAGCTTCCCGGCTCACAGACAACACGGATACGAAGTTTAGAAGACCTAGAAACGGCGAAAGATTGGATCAACCGCAACTTTTCGATGAGTTGTCGCAACTTCTCTGGAGAGCTTTCAGCATCTCGAAGGAGATCGGCGACAGCTTGGATCTGAGACAAGCCCGATTTCTGCTCCTGGATCCAGAAACCTTTAGACAACCCGGCAGCAGCAACATTCACAGCGAAGCGGTGTCCTGAACCCGCAACTGCATCTAGCGCACCGTTCGTGTTAGAGCGAAGAAGTTCTTGAACCATTTGCGGCGCAGATTGACTTGAAAAATCAGCTTCGGTAACGAGAGTTGTAATTATGTCAAGCATATCAGGTATATTTTTATCCATCGCATAGCCGGATAGCTGAAGGCCCTCTGTATACTTGCCTAGGTCGAACGGCGACGAGACGGAAAATGTGGAAGACGAAACGCCCCCGGTCTTTAGTTTAATCAAGTCTTCCCACTGTTCCATGGTCATCTTGGCCGTCCCAAGTCGCATGATGGCCTCGTTGAAGAGTGGAAGTAGCAATCTCAACTCGTCAGGGATATTTTCGTATATATTTAACCCTTGAAAGTAAGAAAGGCCATTGGTTGGTGCTTCACGCCAGACAACCTCAACACCGTCAATTTTTGATTCTCTCACCGGTTTCCGCTCCATCTCTCGCGGAATATCCGTTATATGCACAGTGGGTAAGCAGCTAACGTCTGCAAGCTGAGCTGACTCTTGAACTTTTAGGAGCTCGAGCTCCTCCTTTTTCAGATGCTCAATGGCTTTACCGGTTGAGACATATTTAGTGGCGAGGTCTGTCATTTTGGTTTCTTTACGGACAGCTTCTCTTTCTGCCAATGTTTGGTTATACGTGGGAGAACCAGCCATCGTAAACGTTAGGCATTTGTCATTCATAAAATAAGTTTTCATTAGGGTCTCCAAGTATGCCGGCTTCTTCCACCGTCTCTCGAATTCGTTAACAATGTCGTTCCACACGAGTTCTCGGGTTGGATTGAATCCATTGAACCAGGCTGACAGGGTTTTCTCTAGCACTCCAAGTCCAAAGTTGGCGGTTTTGTGCCTCAGCGCAAGTTCCAGTTGATGCAGATAGCCCATGACCTTTTCATTATTGAAGCCGTTTTCTAAGCATTCTTGGAATACCTGTTCGACCCGTTGCTTGACAGCGGGTACATCACTCTCTGATACACCATTTAGCCCGACGGAAAATATTGGGACCTTGCCGGACGTGTCCAACCCTGTATTTGGCGTGAAAGATGAGCCAAGTCCACTTTCGACCAACGCCTTATACATGGGAGAGCCATATCCATCCAGGAGTAGTGAGGATAGGATACCGAGGGAAAAGACTTCAACTTCATCGGTTGAGTCGCCGGCAAGCCAGGAAATCGAAGTTTTGTGCTGCTTATCTTCGCTTGTAAATGGGTCCATGGGTCCGTTGACAGTGTAAGTCACAGGGCCAGCACTTAAATCTCTGGGTAATTTGACGTCTAGTTCCGAAGAAGCCCGTTGGAAGCCGTCCAGAACGGCGCCTACTTGCTGTAGGTGATCGCTGAGAGCCATATTGCCATAGGTGAATAGCTTCGCATTGCTCGGATGATAATTCTTCTTGGAAAAGTCAACGAGTTGCTTATGCGTAAGTTCAGTAATATGCTGCGGGTCACCTCCCGAGTTGTTCAAGGCGGGGAAGATGTGCTCTTTGAATCTGATATAGTATAAGTAATTGGCGTCCGTCATCTGCCCCTTCATTTCATTGTACACCACCCCTTTGAAGACGATGTCGCCACCGGGAGCAGGCTCATCGCCGGCTTTCTGCTCCGCAGCTCTGGGGTTTTCAGGGCCCAATCGCCACCCTTCCTGTCTAAAATCCTCTTCCTTGAGGAGCGGGTGTAGTGTAGCATCGAGATAGACCGAGAGCAGATTCTGGAAGTCTTTCTTATTGGTGGTCGCGAACGGGTAGGTGGTGTGATCGGAGGAGGTGAAGGCGTTCATGAAGTTGGAAAGAGACCGGGGAAGCATCTTGAAGAAGGGATCTCGGACAGGATATCTAGAGCAGACCATGAGTATAAGCTTGCGTTTAAAATCATATACAGAGCTGGCAGCACTGACTTTTCGCTGCCACAGAGCGTAGTGTGCTCCAGTATATGCGGCACACCCGTCGCATCTGGCGGATTCGTCTTGAAGCCGATGCCAAAGACATTGTTCTTGTCGTCTCTCGCAACGTGCAGGTAGTCGGCATCGGTGGTGTCATGCTTTAGGCGAACGGCAGTGAGATGGAGTTCTGGGACATGCTTTTTCTCAGCAACCGTAAAGCCATGGAGCTTCTCTCCGACAGAAGGATAGGCACTGAGGTCTGTCACCGTCGACGCTGCCCGTATGCCTGGGAGAAGCTGTAGACACGGATTTCGCAGCCTGGAGGCTCCCTGCCTCAGCGCACGCGTCGAAGACCGAAGCATCGTTGGAATCTGCGGATTATGCCAGTCTCACACGTCCAGGTCCACGCGCAGATTCACGCCAGATGCACAGAACGCCGCCCTCGATGCTCTGCTGCTCGCCGTCGACGTCGTGAAATCTCGCCAGCAGCCAAGACGTGCTGGAGCAGCGCACTAGTCGGCAGCGGCCAATCACGTCCGGCTCCCCTCTTGCTTTCTCTCTCCGAACTCTCGCTGCTCTCGTTCAGCTGCAGTGAAAGACCACACACTCTGCACTCCCGGCCGCTTATACTCGAATGTCGTAACACTTCCCTACCGGCGGCGAGAACTTGTGTCTGGTGTTTCGTCTGAACTGCCCTCCCCGTTGCGTCGTGGCTCGGCTGCTGTGTGTCAATCGCGGCTGCTTGTGTTGTGGAAAACTCTGAAGGACTGCGCACGCAGAGCACGAGACCGTCATCGAAGCGCTGGGGCGTCGACCAGGCGAGCAAGAGGTCGTTCCGTGAGCCGGCTCGACTCGAATTGGTGATCTCGGTCGGCTTGCGGCCAAGTGATGGCAACTGTTTCGTCGCACCCCCATTCGAGCATCAACCACTCTTACTCATCGCCTCTGAGCCCTGCCAGTTCCAACTTCTCCACCGGACGCCCTCCCTCTGTCAAATCCGCGACAATGGCTCCAGGCGGCATGAACAAGAAGGCAAAGGGCAAGAAACCGGCCGATCCCACAGAAACCTCGAAGTTATTGGCTGCCAAGATCTCTCAGCTCGAACAAGATGCGGCTGGCGAAAAGGACCAAGAAGCGGAGATTGGTACGTGATTCTGATGTGAATGTGTCGCTGATACGGACGGTCAGAGGCTGTCTTGCTTTTAGAATGTCGCTTGGTTGCGCAGAAGCGAACCGGAGTACGGTGCTGACCCTCTGCATGTAGAACGCGAGGTCAAGAAGGCCACTCGGGACCTGAACCAGCTTCTGAACACCATCGAGTCCCCCATGACCCGCCTAGAGACCGTGCATAAAAAGTACACGGAGCTGCTTGCCGACATGAAGAAACTAGATCGAGACTACGCCAAGAGCAAGAAGCGGGCCGACCAGCTACAGAAGGACCAGGACAAGGGCAAATCCGAGCTGAACAAGACGGCCACGATGAAGGATAAGCTGGAGAAGCTGTGTCGAGAGTTGACAAAAGAGAATAAAAAAGTCAAAGTGGGTTACCAACTACGGACCTTTGCGAATATATCTTTCCAGCAACAGGACAATGTCTGATCGGTGATCGTATGGTTTACAGGATGAAAACAAAAGACTCGAAGACACGGAACGGAGAGCTCGTGGGATCGTCAACGAGCGCCTTGATTCGCTATTGTTTGATATCCAAGATGTGATGGCGCAAAAAGGAAACCCCAGAGTGGAAAAGATTGATATCGACCTGGACGAGGCGTAAGTGGCACGTGGACGCTTTACGGACAAAAAGGACGCAGCGCCTCTGACTATGACTTAGGCTTCGTGCAAAGATCAAAACTATCGGCGAAAAGTTCGAGCTCCGCGAACAACACTACAAGTCCCTCCTCAGAAGCAAAGACGCCGAGATCCAGAGTCTAACCGCAAAGTACGAAGAGCAACGTCGAGGCGCCGAGACGGAGTCGGCAAGATGCCGTGCATTGAGCTCACAGGTGTCGACGTTTTCGCATACCGAGGCTGAGCTGCGAAGCCAGCTTAATATATATGTCGAAAAGTTCAAACAAGTGTGTTCCTGGTTTCCCTCCTGTTTATCTCCTACCATTGCCAAGCGGTTATGATTATCATATCGATGGTTAATGACAAAGCTCGTAGGTCGAAGATACGCTCAACAACAGCAACGAACTCTTCATGACATTCCGAAAGGAAATGGAAGAAATGTCGAAGAAGACCAAACGGCTTGAGAAGGAGAATCTCACTCTGACCCGCAAACACGACCAGACGAATCGAAACATCCTTGAAATGGCGGAAGAACGCACCCGAAACAACGAAGAGCTTGAAAAGTGGCGTAAGAAGAGCAATAACTTGGAGGCATTGTGCCGGCGAATGCAACAACAGGGCCGGGGTCAGGCACTGGCAGGGGACTTGGATGTGGACGATGAAGGCACGGAGAGCGAGTATGACGACGAATACGAAGATGAAGACGAAGAAGAACTAAGCGAGGACGGTGATTACGTTGACGGAGACGGCCATCATCAGCATATGACTGGGCCAAAGCCGACAGAGAAGCCAGTCTTTGGGCCTCCGCCGCCGCCAACGTTGGCCGAGGCGAGATCCAACGGCAACCGCAACCTTGTCAATGGATACAAGCATTGACTCGATTGTTAGTGTTCGCCGAATGGGAGAGGTTGGCGTCATCCGCCATGGCCTTGTCGTCAGGGGCCACGCACCGCGCCTGGCATGAATGGAATGAACTCCATTTCCTCCCCATACGATTCTGGCATATCTCGGGTCCACGACCACTTTCTAACGTGTTGGTATTATGCCTCTCTGCTATTGTGTGATTTATTCTTAGAGCCCTGATTTCCATCGTGGGATTCTGTCCACTCCCATGGTTCATTGCTACTATCAACTGTTGAATTCCATCCTGATCTGCTTTGGCCTAACCATACCTTTCCTCGTCTTGATATGCTGCAGTTACCGATTCGGACTGTGGATGGTCTTTGATGTACATTGTATGTAACTGGAGGTAGCGTCAGTGCAGCTTTTTTGACGAACCGATGAGCCTGATGTTACCCGTTTGCCATGAATAAATTATGGTGAGGGTTGCTATAAGAATCATGGATTGTCAAGTCAAAAGGTTGACAGTGATGTCGACTACTCCAAAGAGATATATACAGGAAATCAAACCAGCTTCATACGCTAACAAAATGCGCAGCGGATCAAAAGTCGTAACAGAGTATCCTAATATCATAACTTGCTCCCCGAGACCAAATACGTATTACCCAGCCGCAGCATCTGCGCGGCCTCAGCAACCATGGTGTCCACAATCTCCTTTGCAGGCTGGATCTTCTTCACCAGAGCCGAAACCTGACCCATCAAGAAGGGCAGATCGACATCCCTGCCCTCCTCCATATCGTGCGCCAGCGGGACCACGCCGCTCTCCGTCAACCGCCTGATCTCCTCGGGCCTCCTCTCCCACTCCTTGACATACTCATTCGGCAGCACGCGCAGCGGCCGTCCCGAAACCACCAGGGTGCGAATCGTCTCGTTGAACCCAGCAGCCACGACGGCCTCCTTGTGCATGCGACTCGCGCCGCTCTCCTCGGCCGCAACGAAGCGCGTGCCCACCCACACACCCGCGGCGCCCAGCATGAGCGCGCTCGCCAGGCTGCGCCCGTCATTGACGCCGCCGGCCGCAACCACCAGCGGCGCCTGGCCGGTCAGCGGCGAGCGGTACTTGCGCGTGGCGTCGACGACGGCGGGGATGAGCACGGAGAAGGGGATGTCGCCGGTGTGGCCGCCGCCCTCGCCGCCCTGGGCGCAGATGATGTCGACGCCGGCCTGCATGGCTTTCTCAGCGTGTCTGGGGGCGCCGACCATGTTCATGACCAGGATGCCGGCCTCGTGGAGGCGGCGGATGGTGCGCGCGGGCGGGACGCCGACGGCGGAGACGAATAGCTTCGCGCCGTGGCGGATGGTGACCTCGATCAGCTCGTCGAGCTGGCCGTGGGTGTAGTCGTGGTTTGTGGCGCGGGCGCCGTTGCCGACCTGCGGCAGGGCCAGGTCGACGCCAAAGGGCAGATTGGGCTGGTCCAGGTGCGATTTGAGCTCCGTGAGCATCTCGTCGAGCTGCGCGGGCGTGTAGCCGAGTCCGCCCACGGTGCCGAGACCGCCGGCGTTGGAGACTGCGGCGGCGAGAGGGCCGCCTGAGGTGCGGGCCATGCCGGCGAGGAGGACGGGATGGCGGATGCTGAGGAGGTCGCAGAGGGGGGTTCTGACTTGCTGGGCCATGGTGGAAGGTATTCGATGGATTGCGAGTGTCTGGATAGAGAATGGGTATCACAGGTCAAGGCGGAGAAGAGCGACAGTGATGATATATGAAGATGAACGCTGCAGCTGTCCTCGAGCTGCCCTCCATAGTCAAACCCGCCGTCCCCCTCTCGTGGTGTTGGATCTCCACAAGATGCGATGAACCGCGGCCCAGGATTAGCCGTGAGAAGCAGCAAAAGCACGCAGCGCCGAGGCGAGGTTTACGCATGAAGCGATAGTGAAGGATATTTTTGGTTCTTTACCATTTACATTTGGTGAGGATTAACTATTCAATAGAAAAAGGAGAGAGTGAAGCTATCAATCAATCTATCAACCCTGTAACAGTCTTGACGTCTTTATGCGCTCCATTCCGTAGCAGAGGTCACCCAAGAGAAAGCACTCCTTTGTGCAGTTTGAAAGCGTACATTCTTTTATTGCGTCCCTTTGCTGGCTATTCTTTGATGTCGAACAAAGCAAGTTGAAACCAGGACATGCAAATAGCCGGATATATTCCATCATCTTGTGTCTAAAGTTCACTTTGCAGTTAAATCCAGGCAAACTTGCTGCGACTTTCCGCCAGAATGGAAGACAGGAGCGGGCGCTGTGACTCACCAGCGGAGTATATAAATCTCTAGATTCTGGTTGAGCAATTCAGATCTACATAGAGCTCATACAGGGAAAAATATGGCCAAGTTCTTCTGGGGTGTCTGTCATCATGGAAGCTAGAGCACCAGCTCCATGATGACAGACACTCCAGGCCTCAATAAAGAGGTATACTGTCTATTGGCATTGATTGCCATCAGCAGTATACACTCGAGGCTGAGCTGTGCTAGGGGGAACCCGAGAAGTATGTTATCTTTAGCACATCTGTCGGAGCTCTTTGCTGACACACAATTTATAGGCCCCCCGGGGTCTTTTATGACCCATTGTCTCACAGCTAAGCGTGGAGTGGATGGTGTTGCCACTTCATGAACTTGTTGTTGAGATATTCTTCGGTGGATGGCTTGGAGGAAGCCTGGATGGGACAGGAGTGGTTCTTTTACAGAATCCAAATACTCTTGTCCCATGACGAGGTATGTCATTATTCAAATGATAATAACTCTATACTGATGTTATTGTTAGGATATCGAGAATATCCTTTTTAAGAGGTCGTTTAGGGGACATGGGAATTCTCAGAATGAGATGGAACGATATCTCAATGATGAGAACCTGACCACTGGGTCAATGCCTCTGTTGGAACAGTGGCAGAACCTGGAGTCAGCCTTCCCAACAGTGGCTCGTATGGCCAGAGATATTCTGGCCATACCATTGACAGGTGTCTTCAACACCGCGCGAGACACTTGTCATTATCGACGGTCACGGTGTTGGAGAGCGGAACATGGTCACAACTTGCAAATGCCCATAGAGACCTATCACCCGGACCAACATCTCCTTCAGGGCATTCTAATTGGTACTTGATGATTCCATATTCATTCCCTGCTGCCGTTCATTTAGAAGGGATGGGGCATATCTCAGATGCCTTAGTTGGAAGAAAGAGGTGGACAAATCTGCAGATAATAGCAGATTTGGACATTCTTTTTGGCCCCAATGAGACTGCTGCCAGACAGTATATTCATAGTTGAAGGCAGTGTGCCCGAGCTAGGATTCCCAATCTCATTTGGTGAATGTTCCAACTAGAAAGGGAGTGTTATGGAGCAGAATTGTACCATGTGGCGAGAATTACCGGAAGACCAGCACCAGAACCACACAACCTTCTTCGTTCGTCGCCTGTACCGGAGGACGATAACACCAGGGACCACTATTAAATGGCACCATTCCTTCATTTCTATTCTCATTTTCCTATGTTATCTTCATTATGCTGTTGCTTATGTTATTTCCTTTGTGCTTTCCTTTGTGAGCCTAAATTGACATTCTCGCATGTACTTAGATTGCTTTTTTAATTATTTTTTATTTCTTTTGTCTCTTGTTTTTGTCTGATCTTTTCGCCAGGGGACGGCGATTTTCCATGCCAGGGAGGTATGCAGTGGGTAAACCTGTGTACATCTACTTTTTCACCGACATGATCCTTTCATACTCGACCTTGACTATAAAGGTTGGGTCGAGTCTCTCCTTCGAGAGAAGAGACAATCTTATAACACACTTTTCATACATGTTCTTACTCATTAGATAGATTATACTACAGCCTATTCTTTCTATGTGTGAGGTTCTTACTATTCTGACCTTCCAGTATGGAGGCATTGTTTGTTTGCACATTGTTGCTATATGATTAGCATGAGGAGATTCCGCCGCCGTACATGATCGAGAGCACCCTATCCTCACCTTGTTGCTTCCCTATGATATTGTTCTTTTTGTTGGGTTTGTTGTTGATGAGCATATACAATCGATCACCATTCCATCACCCTACTACCACCCCTACCGAGGCACATACACATGGGAGAGTGCCTTCCCACGACTGCCCACTTCAATACATGAAGCCATGCCGCCCGTGTTAGGATCGCGTCCTCGGATCAACTACAAACGATGATAGGGACATTGTGATAAACGCGTTTTATATCAAGAAATGGCTGCTAATAGAGTACCTTTTGACTATAGTCGTATATTTGAGATCTTGATCTGTTTGGGCCATTCACATATAGGGGATGTCGCCCAACATGCACATTGAAATAAAAGAATTAAAAGAAATAACCCTTCCAATGTTATAGAGCTGTCACCAACAAACCCACACAGTGAGCCAAACATCGTAGGCCGCGGAGTCTCGAATCGAACAAAATATATAAACCAAATATTCGCGCGAAACCCCGACTGTAAGCTGGCTATTGGATCAGCGAAAATGCACGAGAAGCCATTAGACGCAAGAGAATATAGAGAACAAGCATTCATATGTAGACGCAGGCAGAATTATAAACCAAGGTTAGCTGAGAAGTGCAGCCCGTGAAATGTTCCGTGGGATGGTATTCTGAACCGGCTCTTGCTTCACACAAACGCACGGGTGCCCAGATTCTAGTTCTCCTCCAGAGCTGAAGCCGCAGATTTTGCATCGGAGGGGGAAAGAAATATATATATTGCAAATCCAAATGCGGCAATCGGTGTCATTTTGGCAGCACGCCGTGTTTATATTATCCGGTTGAGTAGTACAGCAGCGGCACAGGCTCGTCAACTAGCACGCAGACAAGGACCATTCCCGGGGGAATGGGGAAAACGCAGAATCACTTCGAATTCGCCAGCCAAGATGGGAGGAGTCGTTGTTCCGTCGATGTGCCGCGAGCGCCTGACGCAAGGAGGCCGTGATATACTCGGGCGGTTTCTTTGGTCATGGCGACGCACCGGCCAACAGGGATAGAAATCGGGGTATATATAACGCCGTGGCGGCACGGGCTTGGTCGAGAAAGAAAAGTCCCGGCAAAGGGATGCGAACACGATCTGCTGTGCGAGGGAGTGTGGTAGCAGTTATATAATCAGCACCGGAGACGCCATCTGGATGCTAGTATATCAGTTCGTTGAAGTCAAGAGGGTCGCCTGGACGGTGCTTTATAGCTTGTCAGCTGGGATCTCCGTCGATGCTTGCTCCAGCCGTTTTTGCTGCTTCAGGTTTGCTCCATCCGTGGGCATGTTGCAGCATCAAATATCAATTTCCATGCTCGTCGATATGATCTGATTGTCTCCATCGCCGAAACAAGTGCCGATCGGAATTGATCCGGCTACGAAGCTAGTTAGTTAACTATTAGTGAGTTCAACAGTTAGCAAAGTTCAAAAGAAGCTCCAGCTTGTGCGAATACCCGAAGACTCATAGCTGACTTGCTGCTGAATCGCAGCGGGACCTCTTGTCGCGAAGAGATGGAGAATAGCTCCCAGAGACGTGCCAAATGACCGTTGCATCCGTGGCAAGACTTCGAACGCGAACAGGGTGTCTGGAGTGTGAGAACAGCCGCCCGCATCTGTCGTGATACCGTGCTGACCGGTAACCGTGACAGGCCGTCGACGCCGCAAGAAATGCGATGAGAAGAAACCGCGCTGTGCCGGCTGCTCTCGCAACGGCCTGAGCTGCACATGGCCCTCGGAGTTCCAGCCTGTCGACAGGCGGCGCCGTCGCCCATCGCCCGCCAGCAGCAATGGAACAGTCGACTCACAGGCCGGATCCTCGCCGGGCAGCTGGGTGTCCGTTTGCTCTACGCCGCCCGACATTCCAGCATTCCTGCCGTCCTTTGCTGCGATGCCGTCGCCCTTTGACCTGGAGGAGCACTTCAATCTCTACTGCTACTTTGCCAGCTCGTTTCTCCCAACCCTCGTGCGGTCGCGATCCCTGGCGAAATACTCGGACCAGACACACATCCTGAATCTGGCGGTCCAGTTCCCGCCGTTGATGGGGGCCATGCTTGCAATCACGGCGCTTCAACTGTGCGGACGGGACGACTCGTATCTGCACTTGGGCCTCAAGTGCTACCACTTCTCGATCCAGAACCTGCGGGAAGGGCTTGCTTCGGCCAGGTATCAAGGCAGCGAGGACTGCCTGCTAGCAACTACAATTCTACTATGCCTCTGGGAGGTGAGTTGATCAGGACTCTGTCCGTTTATAACCTCCGCTGACAGGACCAGAATGCCCAAACCCAAGGCTTCCCGCAGACGGGCCACCACGTTATCGCCGCCGGCAACCTGTTGAAGCTCAGGCGCCCCAAGCCCAGAACCTCTTCCCAGTCCGTCCTCGTATTTGAACGTACCTGCGTCGAGTCTTTCTTCTACCATGGCACCCTACTTATGCTCTTCGACCGAACATTTGACCCCCTGGGCGATGCACAAATCCTCGCCAACGCCCAGCAGTTCTTTATCGACCCCGACCACCCCGATGACGCGGGACCAGGCTGGACAAACACACAGCCTATTCTGGACGCATCCTATAAATTCTTTTTATTAACAGCCGACGTTACGAGACTTTCCCGCGTCAGCCAGCCGTTTAGCGATTCCGAATTGACGTTGTACTATCGGCTCCAGACAGACCTGAATCGATGGGAAGAATCCATTCGCAAAGAATCGCAAGACCAGAACCACGACCAGACCGGACTGCTTTATGTCCTCGCTATCAAATTGCTTCTGCTGAGGATGGATCCCCAACTACCACCCGAGGACCTCGTCCCGCAGATGGAATCTCTCTTACAAGAGGGATTGAAGATCACCCCATTTCTGAGTATTGCCATGAGCTTCGTGTACTATTCCCTATGGCCTATGACCGTCCTTGGGTCCATCGCCATCGAGTCGCAGGACCGAAGGCCCTTCCGTGAAGCGATATCTTTGTTGATTATGAAAGGGCGAGAGGGGATCGGGTGTTGGGCGCTAAAACGCCTGGAGAACGTCTGGACCGCGACCGATGAACTGTCGGGGCGAGACCGTGGCTATCAGATGCTAAACGGGCTCCAGCGACTGCTGGAAGGGGATTGCTAAACGCGTTCTTCTCCACTTGGTTTGATCATTTTGTAATATTCAATGCACGATCGGAATATACGCTAAAAAGAAAGTGTATATTTCAAAATCCTAACTATAAAACTATGTGATATATTGCGACCCGTGCGTATGGGACGCTTATTGGAAAATCCCCGATTCAACACACTACGTCTACTTTCTGAGCGACTCGTCCACAGTGATAGTGTGCCGGAGAAGAATTTCGTCCTGCATGGTCCTTGTGGCCAGTTGGATGTGGCAGGGAGCGCCTTCGATTTCATCTGGCTGGTCTACGGGCCTTTTGTTAGCGGTCTGCCTCGTCTCGGTTCAACTTTCTGCCCCTAAACTTACATGGAGGATTATATTTCACTGGCCTAACAAACTCTGCATCGGCAGCCTTGTCGGCACGACCCAATGGGATGGTAGAGGCCGGGTACTGGCGCTCTGTTAGCCCAACGCGAGTTGTCAAATTGGTTCAATGAATTTTCAGCTTACGTTCAAAAGATTGGCCCAGATGGTGTAGAATGGTGTCTCTAGGAGGTCATGCAAGACCGCGCAGCTTTGGAAAGCAGGTCCAAGCAGGACGTCCAAGTTGTTGTCTAGGTACACGGCGCGTATCTCGGCGGCGTACTTCATCTTGGCGGCGTTCAAGTCGTAGAGCTCACGAAGGGTGGGCTCGGGGGTATTTGGGTTGAAATCGAATGTACATTTCAGCGATGGGATGAACGGTTCGCCGCTGCTGGTGATTGCCTTCAAAACGGTCTTGTCGGGGTCCATGTTGAAATATCTCATTCCCACTTTCTGCATGCCGGCAAGGGAAGGGAATTTGCCCGTCAGGTCGACGATCTTGTGGCCAGCGGCTTGCAGCTTCTGTATAGCTTGCTTCAAGGTACGCACCATAGGAGGGTGCAGTGGGAGTTCTGGATCTTCTGGGATGATGCCGATTGTGAGGATGGGCTTCTTTTGTGCAGGCTCGATCCACGGAGTTCCGAGAGCCATGTCGTCAAGATCCGCGGCTCTTGAGTTGAACACAACCTTGAGCAATAGCTCGAGATCCCTGGCAGTGTTAGTCAATGGGCCGGCTGAGGGAGCAATACCGGTCAGCCCTGGACGACTAGCGGAGCCCTGTCCGGCGTATGGGATTCTCATGATCGATGGCTTGAAGCCATAGGTGCCGTTGGCGATGGCGGGAATGCGGATTGAGCCAGCGATGTCCGTTCCAACACCCAAAGGAGAGCCTCTCATGGCAACCAAGGCGCCTTCGCCGCCACTGCTGCCGCCCGCACTGAGATTGGAGCTGTTAGGGTTGAGGCAGCGGCCAAACACGTTGTTGTGCGAATCGCCGGTCATCATGGTCTGGGGAACGTTGGTCTTACAGTACAAAACGGCGCCTGCTTCGAGGAGGATCTGAACCAGGGCCGAATTGTGAGACGCCACGGGGCGGTCGAGGAAGGAGACGAAACCGAGGGATGTCGGGACGCCGATGATGTTGAATGTCTCCTTCAAGCTGATGGGGAGGCCGTGGAAGGGGCCGACGGTCTTTCCAGTCCGAGCCAGATGGTCATCGAGCTCTTTCGCGCGCTCCAGCGCTTTATCAAAGAAGGTCTCCGTCAGGCAGAACGTCACCTGCTGGGCGATCGCTGCGCGCTTCGCGAAGGCGGTCGTGACTTGGACGGAGGAGAGTTCGCGCGCGGCGAGTTTCTGCAGGAGTTCGGTGGCGTCGTAGTTCTCGGTGATTTCAAGCTCCTTGGGCGTGAGCAGGCCGCAAGTTCGCGGCACGTCCATGACGTTCCGCTTGACGTTCTGGGAGATTTCCTTGGTGATGCCGCTGGGGAGCAGCCATGCTTTGGGGATCTTCGCAGCGGCTTCGGCCTGCTTGACCTGGACCTTGAGTTGCCAGTCGGGGACCGTCATTGTGGCAGAGCACTGTACTTGTAGATTTTCGAAGTAATTGAGTATAAAACCGCAATCTAGTCAACTGCTAGCACTTTAGATGAGTTGAGTTTCTCCTCTCTCGGGGCATAGGCAACCCCTTTTAAACCACCAACACTCAACGTGCCGCCTGACCCCTTCGGCATAAAAGATACTGCTGCGACATTGGATTCCCTCCATGCAGATACAACCCGAGCTGCGATGCGGGGTGAACCAAGAGCTTCATCGAGGGGGAATATTGCTTTTGAGTTCATCGTGGATGGCGCTTCTCCACCGGTGGCTCTACAGGGAGCCGGGGGAAACGCGCTACCAATGGCGTACAATTGCGCGAGAGACTGCTCAGCGGTTCTTCGCCCCTTTCTAACTTGAGAACCAGGAAGATGGAAGGTTGCGACGGAGCTGTGCGTCTCTTGTCGTGTGCTTCCGACGAGACCAAGTGATGGGTGAAGACGAATTCCGAGATCAAAGCATATTCGGAATATCGAGGGATGGTAATGAATTGAAAGCCCGTGGTCTATTCTGCTCAATTTACTCCGCCTGCGGGCGGTTTGCCGCTTGAACCGTGTTTCTGGCCTCGGAGCAGATCAGATCCTCATGCCGTCGCCTGCGGAATTGGACTGCGCCAGTGTCGTGGGCTATGATGGAGCTTTATAAATGGAGAGTGTCTTATGACCAGGCTCACCATCGAACAACTAAGGCTATGCGCTTTTGTTTCACCCATCATTTACTGAGGATATTGCTCACTTTACGACGAGAATGACTGCCTGCGCTCAAGACAAGGCTCCTCGAGACGAGATTCGGGAGGCTGTCAATGCGTATATTGCTAGTCTGTCGGACCGGTTATACAAGTTAAACAAGAGCGTGAGTAGATCTACTTTTGAAGATTTTATGCTATAGACTGACGGAGAACTCCCAGATTCACGAGAACCCGGAACTTGCATTCAAAGAATATCACGCCCACGATGCGATCTGTGACTTTTTAGAGGAACTCGGCTTCAAACCCACGCGTCAGGCCTATGGATTAGCAACGGCGTTTGAGGTTACAAGCGGCTCTGGGGGCCGGTTTATCAATTTCAACGCTGAATATGACGCCCTTCCGGGAATCGGGCACGCCTGTGGGCATAATCTCATTGCCACAGCCAGCATCACAGGATTTCTGGCCCTTGCGTTTGCGATCAAGAAGTTTGGAATAGAGGGAAGAGCTCAGCTGCTTGGGACCCCGGCTGAAGAGGATGGTGGTGGGAAAATCGAGCTGCTTAATGCTGGTGCATATAAACTGGCTGACGTTTCCCTGATGCTGTAAGCCCTCCCAGCTTCAAGATGGGTGACCCATTGGCTGATTGCAACTTTGAAAGACATCCCATGTCAGATGCTAGCTATTGCAAACAAGGAGTCATCGGCTCTTCCGGGTCCGGGTCGATCGCTTGCTACGACATCGTGTGCACTTATGACGGTGTCAGTGCCCATTCTGCCGCCAATCCATATGAGGGCGTCAACGCTCTCGACGCGGTGGTATCGGCATACAACAACATTTCCATGCTCCGCCAGCAGATCAGGCCAGAGGAACGGATACATGGGACCATTCTGCAGGCTCCCAAGATCACCAACGCCATCCCCGAGCACACGGTCACCAAGTACTCAGTCCGAAGCCCGACCATCAAAGGTGCGCAGGAGCTTGGAAAGCGGGTGCGCAAGTGCTTAGAAGCCGGTGCGCTTGCCACGGGGTGCAAGATCAAGGTCGAGGAGAGTCCCATCTACGCGGAGCTTCGCATCAACCAGCCTCTCTGCGACTCCTTCCAGGCTCACATGGGAGAGCAGGGCGAGAAAATCTTTTCCGCAGAACCCAAGGGGTTGACTGGGTCGACAGACCAGGGCAACATCTCTTATGCTGTTCCGGGCCTTCATGCTCTCATTGGCATTCCCGTCGAGGACGGCTCGAATAACCACACTCACGGATTCACTGCGGCGGCGGGGACGAGAGTTGCACATGAACGGGTTGTGAAGGGGGGCAAGGCCATGGCCATGACTGGATTGGATATTCTGCTGAATGATGAATTTTACGCCCGGGTGATGGCGGATTTCGAGCTAGATAAAACACGTAGATGATCTAGACTTTGTCTCGACATTGTTTGTATGGGCGTCAGACCTTTTTTCCGCCTCCTTAAACCTATAAACAACCAGTTGATATCAAAGTGTGAACCCGGAATGTGTTCCGTGCTACACTCGAGCCTCTAGTTTTCTACCCTTGTCCCAGTACCCTCCTGGTGAGAGTACCTTGTCCCCAGCTGAAAAGTATATACGATCGCTGTGCCTGTACGCCAAGTCCGGGTCAAAAATCTGATTCTGACTGTGGAGACCCAAGCTCCACCACCAAAGCTCGACCTGATCATCAGCCAGCTCGCTTTGACACCGGCCATCAGAGAGCAACGACGAAGCGTGGACTCGTCTTGAGATCTACGATTCGGTTCCCCTTCACAGCTGATATTCGGCATCAAATCGCGGCACCTGCACATCCCCAGCACAAATCCTCGCTTCGTCTCGCGTCTGGCAACTCGACGATAAGCTTCTCGCTATGGCCCGCCCCAATCAGCAGCATTTGCGCGCTTCTCCGCCGCCACATCTCCGCACACGCAGGCGGTTCAGTCTCTGCATCCCGATCCTTTCCCTGCATACCCCGGATTTCGCTTCTCCAAGTCATGGCGACCGCCACCGTTTTGCGTTTCCCGGCCTCTTGGAAAGGCAGCTTTAGAGCGGTGGTGACTAGTCAAGGATGAGCGCTGGTAATCTCCCTCTTGCGCTTGGGACCGATCTCCAGGGTGAGATTGAGCTACTGCTTGGGCCGGCTTGCTGCAGCTACGGTTACTCCTCCTTCGTCGCGTGGTTGAGGGAGCGAGATAGTGCCATATCGTTTGGAGCTTGGGGCCGGCAAGGTTCACAGTCTCTCTGATATAAAATAGGCCTGACGATCGCTTTTCGTCTGTTTTCCGTTTGTGTTATCAGCTTCCCACTCCAGCCTTTTAACCTGGTGAGCTTCGAGGCTGCTTCACCACGCTCTAAACCGTTCACTTTCTTTGCATTGCTTGCCCTCTATCCTTTCTGAGTCTTTCACGTCTACGATGTCGGCAGAAAAAGACGCCCAGGGCCCCGTCGTCGAGGAAACGGAGTCTGCACTCAAAGTCGAAACAGGCAAGCAGGACGGCACTCAAGATGTCCTCGTTGACGCAAGCGATGAGGAATTCCGTCGCGTACGATGGAAGATCGATCTCGTTCTCATGCCCTTGCTGTCGTTCTGCTACATGTTGCAATTCTTGGACAAGCAGTCTCTGAACTACTCCACCTTGCTTGGGATGCTTCAAGATACAAAGCTCAAGGGGAGTGAATACTCCTGGACGGCCGCGATTTTCTACTTTGGTTACCTGCTGTGGTCGTATCCGACGACGTACTTTGCCGTGAGAATGCCGATTGGAAAGTACCTCTCAGTCACCGTGTACGTGCCTCCTGTTTGCCTCTAGACAGCATATACTGATAATGAAATCCAAGAGTGCTATGGGCGGCGGTCGTCCTGTGCCACGCAGCCTGCAACAACTTCGCCGGTCTTATGGTCGCCCGCTTCATGCTCGGGGTCACTGAATCCGCAGTGGCTCCTGGCTTCTCCTTGATCACTGGAATGTGGTACACTCGCAGAGAACAGCCTCTCCGGCACGGAATTTGGTTTGCCGGTTCATGCGTAACCAGTCTATTCGGCGGTCTCCTTGCCTACGCGATTGGCCACATTTCGGGCCCCCTTTCACCGTGGCGCTACCTGTACTTCATTTTCGGAGCCGTCACCGCCCTCTGGGGTGTGGTTTTGCTTGTTTTCCTCCCGGATAGTCAGTCCAATGCAATCTGGCTTACTGCTCGCGAGAAGAAAGTTGCCCTCTGCCGAGTCCTCGAGAACAAACAGGGCATCAAAGGGGGTAAATATAAATTGTACCAAGCCATCGAAGCTTTCAAAGACCCTATCAACTGGTGCTTGATTCTATACTGTTTCTGCGTGAACATTGCCAATGGCGGTTTGACAGCGTTTGGATCTCTCGTCATCCAAGGGTTCGGATACGAGGGCCTTTCTGCCCTGTTGATTCAGATGCCTACCGGTGCCGCCCAGCTTGGTTTCGTCGTCGCCTCGTCTCTCATCTGCACGTATTGGAAAGGATCTAGAACCGTGGTGATGCTGAGCTTGTGCTTGATCAGCCTGGTGGGGATGGTGATGATGTACGCACTGGACCCTGGGAACCGATCGGGACGACTGGCCGGATTCTGCCTCACCATGGCATTTTCAGCCAACATGCCATTGGGCCTCTCCCTGGTCGCGAGTAACGTCGGAGGACTCACGAAAAAGGCGGTTATCAACGCTTGCATCTTCGTGATGTACTGTGTCGGCAACGTGGTTGGACCCCAGTTTTTCCGGGTCGACGAGGCGCCACGGTATGGACGGGGGCTGAAAGCTAGTCTCTCGGGCTTCGCCTTGGGTGCTTTCTTTTTACTCATATTGGGGGTTTATATGAGGTGGGAGAATATACGACGCGACAGGGTCTATGGCAAAGTCGGGGAGCAGGAAAACAACGCCAACAGCGAGGATGACCTCCTAGCTAGTCTTGAGGATAAGACAGATTGGGAGATGGAACGCACTTTTAGATACCTCCTCTGATTGAAGAGTTGGTCTGTATATATGTCTCTAACAAGTGTGCTTTTCTTCAATACGTGGATTTGTCTGAATGCAGATTATTTTATGGCCTTTTAACTGAAGGCATCACTTCCACGTCGATTGCGATGTAGTTAACTGCTAGATACTGGCCGCAAGAGCATTCTCCTATTGCTGTTTGTCTGGTTTGTTTGGAGACCAAATAATGACTAAGCATTAAAAGTGCCCTTGCCTAACAGGTTAGCGTATCTTAAGCCGCGCTAAACCCTAAACGCGTCAATTGACTTTCGCGCGCTGGAAAGCGAGCTGGAGAGCAGCGACGGCGAGGATCTTGAGCAATTGGAGACGACCACCGTAATGGCAGATGAAGAGGAACAGTTTCTGTGTCCCCCAAGGTATGGAAAACATTGATTCTCCTCCTGCTAAGCTGAGCCTGACCAAGTGGATAGGGACAAAGAAGATTACCCCCCGCGGTTCCGACAAGAGTCCGCTTATAACCCCCTTTCCACCTTCCATCTGGCCCCCGGTGAAACGAGGAATTACCAGCAGCAGTATGCGGACATGTACTTTTTACGGCTGGCAAGGCTCAAGCCTGTTGTGTCGCAAATTGCGGCTGCTGAATGGGAGGGGTTTACAGTTTGTACTCCCTTTGCTTTCCACTGTGGTCTGGATGGATAGAATATCGCCTATGTGGAGAGTTGCTGATATGTTGTATGACGTAGATTGCCGGGGAAAATGCCCGAAGGGTTGACCGCGTACTGGATGTGAGGCAGGGCCAACTTTGCTGGGTCGTGGGAACCGTATATATGGACCTGCCTCTGAAACCAAATATTCTGGATGATATTTCTAAAGAGGTGATAGCGCAATCATAACCTCTACTTCCGCTTTTCGACTAATACATGTTTCTTGCAGCACTGGACAGCCGCCCCGCCTCGGCGAAAAACGTATTTAGATACCTCTAACCAAGAAAGCGCACAAACTATGCTGGAAGACGAATCGGGCCGGCTCCGACTCACTGGTACTCTACTTCAGTCTGCTTTACTGGTGACTGGCGCCGTTGTAGCTGTACTTGGGACCGAAAACGCCAATGGTGATTTCGAGGTGATAGATGTCAAGGTGCCCGATCTACCGCCCCAGCCTACCAGATGGGAACGCGACAGCACGGATTCAGGATCTGGGAAGAGGAAACGGAGCCTATTAGATACTGCTGATGACGGACCAAGGAAGAAGATCGCATTTGTCAGTGGGCTCGGAATCACTGGCACTTCAGGAGATACTGTGGCCTTGTCGCTGCTGGCTGATTATCTCCTTGGTTTCGCCGAGGGTGGCTCCATTCCGACTAACTCGACCCAAATATCCCGCCTCATAATAGTCGGTAACTCCCTTGGACGCGATGTGTCTTTGAATCTTGAAGAACAGGATGCAAATGAGGCAGTGAAAAAGAAGCGGCAGACCAAGAAATACGGATATGACGCATCAGCGTACAATGCATCGCCAATAACTCACCTTGACAATTTTCTCGCCGAGATTCTTCCCAGCATACCCGTCACCCTGATGCCTGGTGAAACTGATCCTGCAAATTTCGCTCTACCCCAGCAAGCAATTCACCGCGCCATGTTCCCGCGGTCTAGAAACTACTGCTCGCCCCCTCGCTCAAGTCTCGAAGAGGTGCAATCAGAACCCGGATGGCTTGATACCGTCACGAATCCGTGGCAGGGGGATGTTGAAGGGTGGAGATTGTGGGGCTGTAGTGGACAAAACGTCGACGACGTGCTGAAATACATCTCTCTTGACGATGATGAAATTGAAACTTCGCGAGATCCCGAGGGCGACACGCGGTTACGGTTGATGGAAGCCATGTTGCGGTGGAGATGTGCGGTCCCCACTGCACCGGACACGATATGTAAGCTTGTTATAAAGACCGTCTCTTCCATAGACCTACTCTAACAGTTCCCGTTCCCAGGGAGCTATCCGTTCCAGGATATCGATCCATTCGTCTTACAGGCATGCCCACATGTATTCTTCGCGGGGAATCAGCCTACATTTAGGACTACGCTCATCGAAAGATCGGGTTCTACGATATCGGATGTAGATGAAGAGCAGGCTGTAAAAGTGAGGCTTTTGACCCTCCCTAAATTTAGTGAGACTGGCGAGTTAGTGTTGCTGGACGCAGAAACCCTCGAAGTGGAGGTTGTTAGATTCGGGGCTTGGCAAAGCGCGAATAAAGATGGAACGTAGTTATTTCACTGGCCAATATGTGGGAGGAAGATATAAGCGCCGAGATGAATGATCTTGGGTACCGGGAACGGCTCCGGCCGTTAAACTATTCAAGCATCAGGGCATTATGGAATTGAACTGAAACCTGCTAGAAGATAGATCCATTAAAAACACCCAAAGCAAACCAGCAGTTTCAGCGCATTTAGTCCGTCCCGGGCCCTTGATATCCAGTATCGGGTAGGTATAAATGTCTCACTGCACCCTTTGCAGTCAGTACCACCAATCGAATAACGCCACCAGAACTTCCGTCCCATTTGATAGCTTCTTGCAATGCTCCCTTAACAAACTCTACGCCCTCTGCTTCCGACATGCCTTCTCGCCAGTGTGCATCGCAGTAGCCATAGATATACGTCGAGCCGGATCCGCCAATTGCATAAGCCTGTTTGTGGAGGGAGCCGCCGAGTGGGATGGAGTAGACTTGCCCGCCGTGGCGGTGGTCGTAGCCAGCGATGATAATCCCGGCACTATTTGAAGGTCAACACAACGGCCCAAAAGAAGAAGAGAGGATATTGCGATTTTGGCAGCTGTACCTCAACATGTCCTTGTTATCATAACATAACTCCTGGAACAGGGCCGCGGCTGTTTGAGTCGTGGGAGGCTGGTCATATACAACGCCGTACATGCCTAGATGGTACCGAACGATATCGGCTACGGCTTGTGTATCAGCTGCTGAGCCGGATCGGCAGCACCAGATTGTGTCGTGAACTTGGGTGAGTTTGTCGGTCACGCGGTTGGCGATGTAGGCGCCTGTGGTTGTTCGACTGTCGGCGCCGAGAATGACGCCATCTTTGAAGTTTATGGCCATGCTGTTGGGAAGGTAGTGTGTTGGTATCTCTTCTCGGCTTTAATAGGCGGTGTTTAGTTGGGGCTTACATGGAGGTACCAAGGCTGCACACGGCCGAGTGATTAGCGATCGCGCTCGTTGAGCTGATAGAACGAGTACCTACTTTACTTCTCCCTTCTTAAGATGTTCCATATCCACATGTATTCCATCTGTAGTAGGGGGGTTAGCAAGCTGCTGTGATATCAGCTGTGTCTGTACCACGGACCTTCTCCCAAACAACCGCGAACGCCGTGATGTCTCATGTTTTCGTAAAGGGAGCTGCAAAATCAAGCTATATCGGAGCTCTATGGCTTTTATAAACAGATATTCAAAGTGCTTTCAAGCAAGGCCAAGGTCAATCGCCGTTGATAATCAAGGTATCTGGAGCTCCAGCTTGGGAGGCAGCACACCAGACGTGGCTCGCCCAATCGGGAATAGTCCAAGGGCGTTTGTACATTTAGGCGCATATCTGGTTGTGATTGGCCAACGCGCTTGGTCGCGCTTGAATCATTCGCCTGACGTAATACCGGTAATTTATGCGTAATCCCCGTACGAGATCCACTCTTGACGCTGGTAATGGCGTAAACATGGGGTTTGATACGGCGCTTCAGAGGATCAAACAAGGGGACTCGCCGTTAAAGGGGGCTTGCTTTCACCAAACACATTCATAACTCTGCCATTTCTCACAGGTTGTGTGACTACTCCCCATAGTCTCCTCTCTTTGAACCGTATTAGCCAGATGACATTCACGCGACGCCTCCTAACTGCCTTGTTGTTGCTCCTTTAAGAGGTTGCCTACTCCGCACTCGCGCCGAAAACAATATAATCTACCCCTGTACCATGCGATATCTTGTTATTTAGACATCTATCAGAAATCGAAACCTATCAAGGATATTACACTCAGTGTGCTCGCGCACAATGGCAAACACTCCGCCGCCACAACCGCCTTCCTCCTGGAATTTCAGCTCTATGGCTGGGAATGTCGTCCAGTTTCTCAGACTACCGGTACTTGCGTCCTCTGGGCTGGCAGTGGTTGCGAGCGGGATGCTCTACTTTAAGCAAAAGTAACTGCGTTTATTCCCATCTGCCCTGTTCTCGTGTTGGGCTAACACATCGCGCCTTAGTGATATCATCTACCCCCGCAACTTCCCTGTCGGCTCCCGAACAGAAGTCCCTAAGCCCTCCGAATTTGGCATGACTGACTACGAAGACCTTCGCATCCCTACTCCGGACGGCGAGACTCTCTCTGCGTTCTTCATCCGCCCCACAAACAAAGAAGTCAAGCCGAAACTCACCGTACTTGTTTTCCACGGAAATGCTGGGAATATTGGCCATCGCAACCCCATTGCGGAGGTTATAGGGCAATTGCTAAATTGCAATATTCTGATGCTGGAATACCGTGGTTATGGGTTGTCGACTGGAACTCCGGACGAGAATGGCCTAAAAATTGATGCTCAGACGGGTCTGGATTATTTAAGACAGTTACCGGAGACGCGGGAGACGAAGATAATAGTCTACGGGCAAAGTCTCGGCGGAGCCGTAGCGATCAGTCTTGTTGCAAAGAATCAGCATCATGGTGATATCGCGGGGCTCATTCTGGAGAACACATTTCTGAGTATCAGGAAATTGATCCCAAGGTAATTTTTGTCTCTTTCCGGAGTGTCCGTATGGTAGGAATGCCACTTACTCTGAATAGTGTGTTTCCTGCTGCGAAATATATGACACGATTATGCCACCAGCAATGGTCCAGTGAGGATATATTACCTAAAATAAAAGGCATCCCAATCCTCTTCTTGAGCGGATTGAAAGACGAAATTATTCCGTATGTCCCAGCTCTCCTCTTTAAAGCCCATTAGCACCAAAACTTACACGTTTGACTTGTAGCTCTACCCATATGTTTGAGCTTTACAAGCTATGCAAGGCTGAGACCAAGATCTGGCGAACCTTCCCGAATGGCTCGCATAACGACACCGTCGCGGAGCCAGGGTACTTTGAACATATTCACTCATTCATCGTTGATGAGGTTTTGGATTAAACCTTCCCTCAAGGTTTATTCTCGTTGCAGCCAGTTGTAGACACTATACACTGTTCTTTTGCTAAGTGGAGGCAGCCTCATTATACCTTTAATAATTCCTTTTTCGCTTTGAGATGACCGGATGATGCTATGTACTGGGACTGCATTGGGGCCTTTTTCCTTTCAATTGGGGTCTGGGTTTATTTTGTTTCTGAGAAGGCTTTCGGCTCTTCTCATGGCTTCTGGGATGTCCCATGACATCAGCATCCGGGCTCTAGTTCAACTTGAGGTTTGGATTCTTATATTACTACCACAGTTTTATCCTTTTATGTGCGTTGCTTTCTTCTGCATTAGACCCTAGTAATTCTTTCTGATGACAAATACGCGCAGAATCGGATACAAGGGCGCATTACGGATACTCCTTTTCTTTTGCTGAGAGTACAGAGCAGCTCTTAATGGATCAATAAAGCTACTTAAAACGATTCAATATCTATTCACTTTTCAATGATTTCCCAGCCGTAATTTCGGTATATAGTACACGCCAACTATTGCCCAAAGCCAAGTATATACAGAGAGCTGTCACTATATCATCTAGATTCTTTCCACCTCTTCTACCAAATCCTCCACTTTGAATCCCGCTACATCTCCTCGGCTGAACATTCTCAACATTTCTCCCTTCTTACCCCCTTCACTCCCATCCACTCCCCAATCATAAAACCTTTGTAACCACATAATCAACAATTTCGCCTCGTCGAGACTCACGCCCTTGTCTGGCACCACGGTACCGTTCATGAGGACCAGTCCCTTTTCGTCAGCCAAGTCTAGATGGTGCGTTATTATGGTGTGAGGTTGTGCGTAAGCCCCGTGGAGCTTGTAGGCGCCTAGATGTGTGAAGATGACGGTCGAGGTGTGCGTATTTTGTGTTCTAAAATCTGGAGATGTGGGTGGGCTCGTTGGAGTCGACGAGGGTGGATGGAATCCCCATTGAAGAAAATGTATTTCTGCAGCTATGGAAGATTTAGTGGGAGGGTTGTCCGCGGAGCGTTCGCCGTCGCTTGCGGGCGTCTCGATTTCCCGGGGTAGAGGTAAAATGAATTGGGGATTCTGACGCGCCGTGCTAACGAGCCGGTTGTATGTTTCGAGGGGGATGGTAGCGCATACTGAGTTTGGATTTGGTGCGTGCCTGAGACGCCAGAGAGTTTCAATTTCCTTCTGCGGGAGGGTGAGAATCTTGGGGATGTCGAGATATGCTGAAAGTGGTTTTATGCCTGGCGCAGAAGATTTAGGGGGAGAACTGGCATGGTGCGATTCCGGCTGAGACGTAGAAGAGGAGGATGCAGGCCGAGGGTTCCCCGGATTTGATTGGGAAGATGTTGAGAGCGGTTCGGGATGGGGTGTTTCGACAGCGTCGGCAGCACGGACAGATTGGATTTTGTCCTGGTAAGCTTCTTTCAAAGAGGCTATAGACGAATGACCTTCTCTAAGCAATCTATTTAGCTTCTTTTCCTTAAAAGACAATAAACTCGATGAGGAACCCACTGTTTGGCCTTCTGACTGAGCTTATCCTTGTATCGCTCTACCACATTGTTCAATTGGTGAGTTGCAACGAACCGCACATCGTGAACTTGGGCCCAGCGCCTCTGGAACTGTCTTAGAGGCGATATCGAGGTATGAGGGCCAAGCAGGTTTCGGATTGCGGGAGAACGAAGGGCCATGAGGCGGAGTTGCTGGCCGGGCCGTGACAATTTCGCGGGACAGCACTCAGAGCTAGACGGTTTGAAGCAGCGCGATAGCTGTACCTGTGATCCTCCCCGAGATAACAGACGTCCAATCTAGAAATGCTAAAAGGCCGTTGTAATTGAGTATGGCAGATTTTGGAGACAACGCTTCAATGCGATATTGGGGCTTACTAAGCTGTGTTAGGGCGGCAGGAGGTCTATTATCGATGAACGAGACTCAGGGGTTGCACCAACATCATCCGTGGGACAACAGCATTTCAAACTGCATTCTTGCAGTGAAAGAAGGCCGGCTTAAACACTTTTGTGACACAAATAGCATCATGCTATAGCTTATTTAGCCCTGTCATTTACCTAGGTGTACTGCAGATGGCGGCTTGAACCGCTCCGCACTACACACCCAGTACAGAGTAGGACCCTACCTACTCTCTAGATGATGTAAAGAAATCTTGCATGAGCCGATTGACTCCATTTAAACTATTGTTATCTCTCTATGTTATGAGCAGCTCTCCCAAACAAGTTACCGCATTGTTGGGATAAAGATACAGCATCTGAAATTCACAAATGCTTGATAATATGCAAGCTGTAAAGGTCTCTTTTTTCTTTTGCCTGAAAAGTAGAGAATCCCAAGATATACTACTGAACATACCCCATACTCGTCTCGATCTTCACAACTGTTTTATATATCACACATTTTGAACTTGAGAACTAATCACAAGCTTTTGGCCATATCCTGAGGGCAGCTGTGAAACATGTAATCTAGAAGATTACTGTTACTCCATTGTTTTCTTGCATGATGCTGCCGGACAAATCTTTGAATTCAAAGCATTTCACCAGGAAGCACTGGCTCTGGTTTATCCCCACAATCAATTCACACGTACATGGGATGGCACTACTTCATTTCTGCGGCGGCATGGTTTGAAACTGTGTTTATTGACGCATGGTGCTATCTATATCTTGAAATGAGCAGTAATTTGATATAAATTCCCAAGCTCATTTGCAACTAGCATTTTATCTTTTTGCAACGCCAATTCTGATGTCTCAAGCTCTCATCTCCACTTTGAGTGCAACAGCTTGACTTTGCTGTGAGTTATCTCCAAAGTTCATACCACTAGGGCCTTTGACTTAGCAGCCTTTTTCACTAGGATATCTCAACCCAGTTTGCATTCTGCATCTGAACCACAATTCGATATATCAAACCCGATTTGAACATGAAATTTTCTCTCCTTTCGACTGCCCTATTTGGGGTTCTCTCCTTCGTGGCCGCGCTTCCAAGTGGAACTACTGCTTCCGTTACTAAGATCGATGTTGGATTCAGCCCGACTAGCAAACGGGGATGGGTTATCTGCGCGCAACACACATGCAAAGGAATATTCGACAAAAAATGTCCACGCCCGTGCCTGTGTGATAAGCACCGAGAGCGATGTTTCTAATTGAAGAACGGAGGATATGAGACGGTTGGAAGTGGAAAACGCGTTGGCAGATGGAGTACTTGTAGTTTATTGAGCCGGAGAGCCAACCTAGTCAGATAGGGCATCCATCAAAACAGCCCGGAATTCGCAAGATCATTACGCCGATCCAGCACTAGCTAGTTACGTAACCGTCCAAATTCGGTCAAGCGCGGTTTCGGGAGGGTGGGCTGTATCACGTGCCATGCCAGGAGCCCCTGTTGCTCCCCCCAATCAGAAGAACGCTCTTGTTGCCCAACACCAAGGACGAACTCCATAAATAGCGTCTGTCATTACTTGTAGCTGCTCCCTATTCCATTATACCCCTCGACCGATCCAGCTCACAACCTCCAGCCCCTTTGTCAATATATCGTATTCTATCGTTTCTATCTCCATTTCGAGCTTGTTGTTTACATTCAGCCAAGTCCTTCAAGATGTCGGGAATGGGAGCTCAGTTCCTAGCGGTATGTTTACACTCTGGTCGCGGGGTTACCAGCAGGGAAGGCAATGGCACTCCAACAAGCAGCAGAGCCATTCTTTCGCGAATCTAGCAGTACTCCGGCAAAGCTAATTTCTTCTACCTTTAGAAACATAAAGCACTCCAGCAAGAGAATGAAGCCCTTCAGGAGACCCTGACGCAACTGAAAGAAGAAATCAAGACCCTCAAAGACCAGAACCGAGAGCAGGAACGGCAGGTCACAGAGCTTTCCCAGGGTAAAGAACTCCTTGAAAAAGACATCGAGAGAATCCGTGATCAGCTGCGAGAGGCCAAGGATGCTGTTGATGCCGGGGCCCAAGACAACGCAACACTGAAATCTCTCGAAGGTCGTGTCGAGCTGTTACAAAACGAATTGGACGAGACGTACGCCGCTGCTAAGCTGGCGAACAAGAGGTATTGTCCACTATCTAGTTGCTTTCTTCATCGGCAACAACGTTCTTTGTGGCTAACTCGATCTCGAAATAGTCGTCAGGAAGCGGAGCTTACAGCAGAGCACTACGAACGCCAGGCGAAATCCGCTGAAGCACAAGCCAAGGAGTGGGAGGCCAAGCACGATGAGGTATCGAAGAAGTACAAGGACCTCCAGCAAGAGATGGAGGACTTGGGGAATACCCTCAACAGCCTTTAAGTTCAAGGGACTTGTTCATTCCCTCCAAACGTTCTGCGAAGCTGCCGAAATGTGCGTCTTAAGAGCTTCTCGGATATTTTACATCTCCCAATGACACCTTTTATCGCTGTATTCCGCTATACTGTGTCCGTTTATCCTATACTCTTAGCGTCGCTCAGCCAGCGGGAAATCCACTTTAAGCTTGAGAGGCATTGGAGCCAGTCGAAGTTCTGCCTGTTTCCATGATGCCAGATCGCCCCAGCTACTGTGTACTTAATTCTAGAGCCGAATATATCAAGTTGCTCGCCGAGCTTTTGCCTGCTTTCGATTGCCCATTCGCTCCTTCATTCTCGTAACCTTCCTTTCAGCGGGGCTTTCATATCGGAACTTCTTTTTCTTTTTCTTCTTCGCCTGGTTGTGGTCGGCCTTTGTTGACTTCCGCTTCTCCGGTGGGTTGGGCGCAGTGCTGGTGGCTTTGGGCGTATCTTTTTCGTCATCTTCTTCATTCTCCTCCGCAGCTTTGTATAGCCCTTCCTTTGAAGGATCCATATCCTCCACGGTGACAGTAGTATATTTATTTTCGTCGATATATTCCGCCTCATAATCCACCGGCGCCGGATCCGCAAACCCTTCCCATTGTTCATCACTCTCCTGGTCCGGATTACTTCCCTCCTCACCGTCTGACGCACCGTTCAACTCTGCCATTTGTATGCGATTCTGCTCGAGCGCTCTCTGCAATTCCGCCTGTCGTTCCTCTCGCATCTAAACCAGGCAGACAAAAGTCATTAGGACATGGAGCTCTGGATAAAGAAAAAAAGAAGAATTTCCAATAAACGGGGGCGCGAACCTTTCGGCGGTGCTCTCGCCGCTCCTCTTTCGCCCTCTTCTCCGCGACCTCTTGCGCATGTTTGGCGCGCTGCACTTTGCGCTTGTGGAAGCCGGTGAGGTAGTCGTGGCGGGCGTCATTGTCGAAGACAATCTCTGCGACTGGAGCAACTGCCAGTTTACGGCGTTTGGGAGGCGGTGCCATCTTGTCGTTTGACAGGCGAGCGATTGTTCTGCGTGTTGAGAATGTATATTTTTTGACCATGTCTTGAGTGAGATAGGAACGAGTTTAACTAGTCTCTGTAGTAAAAGTGGTGTCAGCAGTTCTCCGAACTAACTACGGTGGAGCAAAGCTTGTCTCACAACCATTTTCTTTGAATAAATTCTTTTTTTTATTAATTTCAATCCTCCTCTTGAAACAGCTTGTTATTTAATGTCAGAATCTTTGTCCAAAGCTTTGAGGTAAGATTCAAACATTTTCGAGCCGAACAGCACTCCATGAAACTTAGATCTGGTCTTGACAAGAACATAGCAAAGTTCCCAGAAGAAGGCTACGATTGCTGTTGACGAGTCGAATTTGTAGTGAAGCATCAATAAAAACTTCTTTATAGAACAGTTCCAGGCGCAGAGTATGACAGGGCCCTTCTACAATGTGGATAGACACCCTAAATAGATCGTCCCCAAGGGCGCATGGACCTATGAAGGTAATTCACTTGGTGTCCGCACTTTATGTTGGACGGGATGCTCAAGGGCCCGCAATGCCCCATGATTGTTTGCATGTACGTACAGCACATACGACAAACATCCTTTGGAGACCCAGAGTGAAAAGTGCGGACGGAAATTCCTTGCCTATATCCTGAATCTTAGTTATGTGGAACGATGGCTCTTGACGGCATGCTATAGACAAATTGGCGTAGGCAGGATTCCGATCTGTAACAATCAATGGAATCGACAGCGCAACACATACAAGATGTCGCCAGTGAAGCTTGAGACCTCAAATGGAAGAAGATAATATGGCTTTCCGTATTAAAAATCGCCATCTAAAATCAATGTCCCTCATGCACAAGACACTTTCACTACGCGCCAAGGATCGCGCCTCGGGAAGTGAACTTCCTTACCTGCCGCTTCGATCGCCATCTTCTCCAGCATCTCATCGCTGGGGTCCTTGATATATGGCTGGCCATAGGGGACCATTGGATCCCACCCATAAAGGCTGCAATTTTTGCCCGGCCCAGCTATTTGCCAGGACCGCCAATGCAACTCTGGGATGAATTTCTTGTATTCATCAGGGTTTTCGATTTGGTATGCATCTTCGAGATCGATAATGTAACTACGTGGCATCAGTTGTGGCCGTCCTGGGATCAATATAGCGGGTTTGACAGGCCAAACATACCATTTTTGATTCACACGGTCCCAAATCAAATTGCGACGAGCTTCATCTCTATGTTCAAAGCCAAAGGAGTAAAATTCGCTAAAAGGGGTAACGCAGTTAGCAACAGTATCACTCAGCGAAAGCCAAGAAGCAACGAGGTAACGATTAATTACCGGATCGATTTTGCAAAGGCTAGCCGAACTTGATCTCGTTCAGACATGGGCAAATCCCCAAAGTTGCTTAGATCGTGCCCTGGTAGCTTCTCTAACACGCAAATAGCTGCAAATCCCCCAGGAACTGGGTCCTGTTCATGTTGGACATAAAACGAAGTATCCAGGACCTTTGGCGTGCAGGTACAACCCAACTCGGCGAGCTTACGGAGATTCGCCATCTCAACATCGCAAACATAGCTCTTGGGGGCACTTTTTGTACGCCTAACTTCTGGAGTTGGAATTCTGAGAAGGAATGTCAGCAATCGCATTATGGTGTGAATTTATGAGTTGCTTTACGCACTGTGCCCATATCTTTGCGATCCCTTGCAAGCCGGGATTCGGCCCTTCAACCTGGGTTGCAATGCACGTCGCACATGCTTCAGAGACAGGTCTCTTGAGGACAGGATCATACGAATCGATCTCTCGTTCAGTGGTGATCTCGCCTAATTCCCACTATACTGTATCCGAGTAATGGCTTTGGATCCGCCCAAAGTCTGGTACCCAATCTGAATCCCTCCCAGCCCATAGTTTCAGCATATCACCAACGTATTTACTCTAGAAGCGAGTAAGTTCAACCAGAAAAATAATCCCTGATTCCAATCGCAGAGGGTGAGAAGGTGAAGGTCAGGTCTTTAAGCGCCTTGATCTGCGATTCTGGATGATAGTGATGCCTAGTCACAAATTGATCACCCTTTGATCAGCCTGTTCAAAAAGAAATCTCGATTCGCTGACAGCCCGACGTCTGAACCTCCCATTCCTCAATCTCGCCACTCTCAACGGCTTTCAAGTCAATCCTTGGGCAAAACGCAACTTCTTCATAGCTCCAAACTCCAAGTATCTGGTTTCATTTCTCTCCTCTGATTATTTCATAGGCTACCAGGACATTTGCGGGGGGATTGAGATTGAATCGCTGCGGGCTTTTCACGTCTTTTGAGCCATTGAACAAAACGCGGATTAGACCCAGTTGCTTTGCCTTCCTCGTATTGAGAATATACGCGCATCTCGATACCAGTTCATGACATTCTTTTTTTTCAAGGAGTTGAGAGAGCCGAGATTGATAGCTGCTGGACGACAATCTATGTCTTACATAATCCCGGCGCCAACCTTCCGCCAAGCCTTCTGACCTCACTGCAATCCGCAGCTTCAACTTTGGAGCTGCGTTCCAATGCCGTTGTTGGAGGGCGATTCGTGGCATTTCACAGACCAACAGCTCCAGATATGAGACTCACAACCTCTGGGCTGCTGGCCCTAGGGCTGGCGGCTGGTATTGATGCTTTCAGAAACACGTCACCTTTCTTCTTCTTCTCAACTCATGAGTAGGTCTTGCCCTGATCCGCTTCTATGAATGACCGTTCCCGACATTCCACGCTCACCGCATTATCCGTATAGCTTCGAGACAACCCCCAAACAAATTGAATCCGCGGAGGCAATTACGCATGACATATATAATAAGCTCCTCTCTTGCCCGTCGGATTTCTATATTATCGTTTCCCCAACCAGGCGTCCATGTGCTCGATTATAGCTCGCGGAAGGCCGCCCCACGATTACGGGAGAAGGTCTTGAAGCTGGATAACGATGTGAAGTCCAGTTTTATGGTCAGCGAAGTTGTTGGTAGTATAGATACAACGGAGTTGGTGTCCAGGCTTGAGGCGAGCTGCGGAGCCGATTCGATAGCTTTGAACGCAGGCAGTGAGTGACCAAAAGTTCAAGGAATTATTATGGAAACACCTGTGCGAGTTATGCTGATGGGAATAGGCAACTCCTTTCCACCTTTGACGCGCCGCGACCGACCTCAAATCATTACATTGGACTTTCCAGAGCTCCCTGTAGACCCGAAACGTGCAGAGACACTTGTCGATTATGGTTGGCCTATCTGCTCAAAGCTGGTTGCTTTTGATTGGGCTAACCATTTTTTAGATTTATTCCTTGCTACCGTCATCGATCATCTCCCTGCGCCAAAGTACACTGTCGTTTACGCGACTACGGCAAGGACATATAGTGGAGCCGATTCCGACTATCTGACAACCCAGGACCCCCTTCACCTCCAGTCAAAGCGCGAATCTACCTTTTCGAATAATACTGAGTTTACCAGCCAGCCTCTATTTGAGAAATACCAGTTTTTAAGCCCTGGTGAGTTGTTGCAGGAAAAACCATTACCCCCTTTTACTAAATCTAACAACTATTCTTTAGGTATATTCATGGGTCTTATGGTAGTCCTATTCTTCCTTGTGCTCCTCTACATTGCTATATCTGGGATTGCCAGCGTCAAAGTATCCTACGCTGCTTTTGACAAGATGAACGGCCCAGCAGCGGCAGCAGCAGCGAAGAAGCAACAGTAATGAAGATTTTGGTTTAAGATAGCATTGAAGTTATTTTGTATTTCTCAGGGCACAGTTGATTTATGGCTTTTGTTTTCAATCAATACTCACGGGATGGTTTATTTGCATGTTCGGATTTGTGTGTACTGTATGAGATTTTGTTGAATACCAACCATGTTGTGGTGATTTGGACTTGATCCATTTAGCACTGGCGGCGGTTCCTTCTCCGGTCTAGGACACCACTTCAGCCTTTGCATACTGGCTATTATCGAGTGATGAGCCGTGTGAATCAAGAGGCAGCAAATCCTCGTTTTAGCAAACAGTGCAAACATCAACCTGCATGATAGATGAGGCTGGGCCACTGAGCATGCAATGAAACCACCCCGGCCTCAGATCCCTGAAAGAGCTGGGGATCAGTCCGAGATGCGACTGGCCATTGCTTCGGCCCCTCCAGCTTGGCCCTGAGAGGCCCATAAAACATCCTGTTCATTGTGGTGCGGCTGGACTCGAAAGTTAGCGCGGCGCGTTCATGCCTAGCTGCAAATGAAAGCAGTTCGCCAGCCGTCTGCGATTTTGATTTTAGGCTGACATGGGGTTGGCAAGCGAGAGAGTTGCGCTCAAGGACACTGCATGCCAAAGATGATATCCATCCTAGTATGCGTCGTCTTCGCATCACCGGTTCTGGCAGCTGATGCATGGGATGATTTCTACAACAATTTTGCGACGGACTTGACACCTCTGTTGGCACTTTTCGGAGAGCAAGTGACTAAGCAGTTTCTGAGTGAATCGACGTCTATTCTCGACCTCATTATCTTCGCTGTTGCCCCCCTAGGGATCTTGACCGCTGTGGTATCCGTGATCCGCGTTTGCGGCAGCCCATCACTCAGGGCGTTCATCGGAAGGGCACAGGAGGGTCAAGGAACAGCAGAGGTGGAGCTTTGCTCCTCCACTAGCAATGATGTGTGCGAACTCTGGCAGCGTGGCGGAATTGCTCGCGTTTTTGGCAAGCCGAAGATTCTCGAGATTGTGTATGACCGAAACAGGGGAAAGTTTTACGACGAGAGTGACCCTCCAAGTGCTCACATTTTCCGCTCGAGCGAATATTTCCAACAAAATGATATCGAAGACGATGGCAAACCCGACGGGACGTTAGGCTTTCGTGAGCGCCTTGTCGCTGACGAGCGTCAAACTACCGGCTTCGCACCTAACCCGAATCTGTCCCTAAATCTGGGCATCAAAAAGCCATCCAGGCTCTGGCTTCTGACGGCAGCATTTACCGGATGTGTACTACAGGCTGCAGTGCTTGTATTCGCTGTTTGGGTAACTTACTATGCCAAAATTAAGAAAGACGAGCGGCCTATACCTACTTGGGCTTTTCCTATAACCTCTATCGGGACCCTGTTGCTGATTATAGGCATGTTTTTATGTGCTTGGCTTATTGAAACCACCACCGCAGAACGTTTTTTTAAGGGAAAAGTCCAGATGTTCTGGCTGCAGGGCAGTCAGCGTATCGGCGATCAAGTTTTCGATGCATTCGCCCATTCGGCAAATTTGGACGAATATGTGACTTCGTGGAAAATTGAGGGGCCCATTTCCAAAATTCGGGAGCAGCTCGTATGGATTGCTGTCGGGAGCGCATTGGTTGGTTTTATTCTTCAGTTTGTCGGTTTGCGAGGCCTTCACTCGTTCGTCTCATTGTTTCAACTTGGAATTACAGTGGTTATGGCCATAGTCCGAGCAGCTCTCCGGTCTCGACGCTTAGGGGAGGGGAAAAACGAATTGCGGGACCTCAACATTTGCCTCGACGGATACGAATTGGATTGGTTTGCGCATATGATTGAATCGGGAAATAATCCTCAGCGGTCCATAGAGGATACGTGGGAAGTTCAACCAAACGTTCCCCAGTGCTCTAACGATGACCCTGGCAAAGACAAGCTCCAAATTGAAGGATTTTACGGTGTCCAATCGGATAGTGTGTCTTTAACCACGGCCTGGATATCCGAGCTTGAGTCGGATGATTTGCAAGACCTTGGACATCCACACGTTGCTGCGAGGATTATGTATTACAGGGCCCGACTTTCCCGCCTAGCTGATCACACGATACCCAATCTGTCCCAAGATTGGCATGCAGAAGTTCAGGAATGTGCAGGACGTTTACAAAACGCCCTTGAAAATGCAGCAGAAGTAATTTTCTCCGGGGATATCAAACTGAAAAGTGGCTGGGATGATATTTCTGCGATATTTTGGAGAGTCGGTGTTGCTACTGAAAATCCCGATGAAGGGGTTCGACCGATACATATCACCCTCCGACGTATGCGCTATGGCTGGTTCACAGATCCGTCTACGCTAGAAGCCCATTCTTGGTCTGTGGGTTTGGTCGATACGCAAAGGATCTAAATGCAGGCCATGGCATCTTGACAAATCTTTTACTTTCGTAAATTCACCCCAAGATATAGAAAGAGCTGAGTTGGACCTGGTGGCATGGGTCTCGAGTTCCCTCAGGGACAAATATAGCGTGTGGGGGTATTATGATCCAAAGTGCAGCGCATCCCCAGGCGATGCAAAACATCCACCGATTCTATCTGTGCCACTATATATCCAGCAGTCTAAAACGCTCAACGATGCTGGTACCCGGACTCCAAACTGTGATACCCAGGTTCTTTACCTTCCATCAATTGCTGCGTTGACGGAGATGTGTGCTCAGGATATCTTCACCAGCTTTATCAGTCGAGCAGCGGGCATTATTGAAACCCTTTTAGATTTTAATGCTTTAGAAGACGGTGGATGTGAAATAATCGGTTTGTCTGATACCATAGATAGCTTTCGCCTCTCTAATGGACATGTCCATGCACTTACAAAAGTCTTCAACGATGCCGAGTTGGGGTCATGGGAAGAAGGCATAATGTCTGTGCTTCCAGCGTTTCAAGCGCAGTCCTTGCTTACAATACCGGAAACTATTAAGACTAGGGCCTTAGAGCTGGCTCGCCAAGCGAGGCAAAAGGAGCATTTCGTCAAAGCAGAGGACTTGCTTCGGTGGATCTACCTTCACACGGAGGACATAACATCACCCATCCTGGAACAAGTAGCAAAGGAACTAGGAGAGCTCTACCGCCGTGCGCTAATGAACAGCGATATCCAGCTCCGAAAATTTGGCTACGAGGGTATCCTTCATCGATTGGGATCGTTCCAAGATTCCAGGTATAACAAGATAAACCAAACCTACCTTTGGGTTGCTACTCAGATATCTGCAATAAAGGGGGACACGGAACATGTCAACGCTCTTACACAAAAGTTGGAGCGCGATTTGGTTGACGGGATCGAGAATATGAGTGTGTCCGCGGCATTCAAAGCTGAGCCTTTCTATCCGATATGCTTGGTCATTGCAGAAAGGTGGCAGAAAGAGGTTTGCAGTCAGGACTCCGGTTTAGCCGCGCCTCCATTATGTCTTGCGGTGCAAAGGAAATGCAGAGAATTGATAGAAGATCTGCTGAGCCTCGAGTCCATTGACGTAAACTTACAAGATGACAACGGCCGCACAGCGATATTTTATGCTGCGGAGGCAGGCGATATCTCCATTGTGGAGTATCTGTTTGCCTATAGTCCTTCTCTTGGTGGCGATAATTCCGGACAGGCGCCTCTTTGGATCGCAGCGGCGAACGGACATTCCGCCGTGGTAACGCTCCTCCTTCACCTCGGAGCAAACCCAGAGCAACGAGACCAGCAAGGCCGAACGCCACTCTGGATTGCCGCGCATCATCAGCACGAAGACGCTGTGAGAGCGCTACTTGACGCCAAGGCAAATATCGAATCAAGAGATATAGACGGAATCACCCCGTTAATGGCTGCTGCACTTACCGAATCAGCGACGGTGTTGCGTTTGTTGTTGGAATCTGGAGCCGATATGATTGCAAAGGCGAAGAATGGCTATAGCCCATTCTCATATGCTATCAGTTCAGGGAGCGTGCGCAACATGTCCCTGTTCCTTGAAAAGGGTTATCATTTGGAAGACCGGAACATTCTAGGCTGGACTGCATTGCACACAGCGGTGGCAGATGGGTCGCCAGATACAAAAATCATAAAATTCCTGCTTGACAAAGGAGCCTCTATTGAGGCCAAGGACGGTCAGGGCAGGACACCACTGATGGCGGCAGTGGAGCTAGACAAACCGTTGGCGGTCGTCAACTGTTTACTCGAGGCCGGAGCATTGGTCAACGTCCGCAACGAACGTAGCCTCACGCCTCTGGATATCGCCGTAATCACCAGGCGGGAGGGCGTTGTGGAATCTTTGCTAAAGGCCGGCGCCGATACAGAGTGTAAAGGCAATGACGAAATGACACCGTTGTTCCAATCTGTAGTCAACGGTGATGCAGCCGTCACGAAGTTGCTCCTTGACCACGGCGCGAACCCACACTACAAGCGCGACACCACTCCGCTGAAGAAGGCAATCGAAGAAGATCATTACGATATCATGATGATGTTGGTGAAAAAGGGCGCGTTTCTGGACATGTGGGCCGATTATTCGCTCCCGTCAGTTGCCCGGCTTATACAGGCTCAGTACGATGAACTGCTACGGCTATTGCTTCCTCAGTGTCGAAATGTTGACTGCCTCGTGCCCAGTGCCAAATATCTGCTGGAATTGGCGGAAGAAACGGAGAACGAGAGGGTAGTCAACGTTTTACTTGATAATGGCGTCAAGCCTGCTGCAAACGATGCTTTTTGGAAGACTGCAAAAATTGCCAAACTCGATCATAAAGCTCCAGCAAAGCAATAAACCTGGCTCCTGATTCAGCGCGGAATGGACATTCAAATATAACTTGTTATAGACAGAAAAAGTGACAAATATGCCAACTCGTTTTACTCAAGTTCCACGCCATCTCCCCCCACAACATTACCTATACAACATTTAGGCTGTACGTGGCCTTCTCCATCTAGGTTTAGAACACTTCTCCCAACTGCTCGTTTAGCTGCAATTGATAAGCATGATGAACCATGCTACGCGTGCCGAGCAAGCGTTTTCTCGCAATCTTCCCTATCATTGTCTGGTTCAGTGATCCCAAGCCGGGAATCCCTTTGCCCTCCATTCCTCAAACGTCTGCCCTCCAGCACACGAGGGTAAACGGACCATCAGTGGTACCTCGATATCCGCCTTCACGCCCAAATCCTCTGCTTTGTGGACAACCTTCTCCTTGATTGTTTCAAAGCCCATCTTCTCGTACATCTTGTAGGTTGAAGGCGATGCTTCAAAGTACACAGGCAGTCCCGTCTGTTCGCTTAGGTCGATACCCCATCGTACTAACGCTGCACCGGCCTTGCGGCCCTGATGCTTGGGATCAACGCCGATAACGTGGCAATCTGCAGAATGTCAGCTGAGAAGTGTTCTCAAAAGCGCTTTTCGCGACTCCGTCGGCCAACAGTGATTGCAACATCCCCCAGACTTACATATGTAACGCCTGCCTCCCCAGATCTTCTTTCTCACCTCCCACAGAGGATTTAGGATCTTCTCCGCCCGTTCCTTAGCCTTGCCTTCCAACCACCCAATGCCGGGGTTTTTGCGTTCCTCCTCAGAGCGCTCGTGGAAAAATATGTCTGCGAGTCCCATGCCGACAATCTCTTCAGTATCCGTGTCCACGCATTTCCATGTGTATTGCGTCTTGGCCGTGTGCCAGTAACTGAGCGTTCCTTCTGAGTGAGCTTTGCGAAATTCGTCCGTGATGCCACCGGGGAAAAGGATATCAAGCATTATTGCTCCCATGGGATCCGCGTTGAAGGAAGCGAAATAGACATCGTACACTTTGGGAATGTCCGGGATCAAAGCGGGTAAAACTGCGAAACCCATTCTTGCTATTTTCTCGATATCTCTTCCTGAATCTGTTGTTAAACTGTCCGCTGGCAGGATGGCAGTATGAAAACGTTCGACAATGACGAGAATCAGAGCCACTCTAAGCGAAGACCGGATCTATGGGACAATGTCACCCTCCTCCTATATATATTACGTTCCATCAGGCATTTCACTCGCTCTGAACGAGGGGCCTGGATTCAGAGCTCTGCTCGGTAGCCATATTCGCGTAGCTGCTTGGCTATTTTCGACTTTGGAACCAAAATTCGAGCGCCACTCCCGTATCCAGCCGGCTAATTATCTCCTCAGCTAGCGCAGCCATTAATTATCACGACAAAGTCCGGCGAAACCAGGGCTGCCCTATGTCGTCTCGATTTGAGATTCTATATTGATGCGAAGTCCCTCGCAACCTCCACGCAGCACGGCTCTCTCTCGGCCAGCTTCGAGGATTCCCAGCTCTCTGGGAACGATGGAGACTTGTCACCGGATGCGTGCTTGTGCCTCCCGGGTTGTTCCTTGAAACCGCGGAATCGCTCGCTTCCAGATCATCTGATAATCTAATCTGATAGCTAGCCGAACTCTAATCCCTTATCTGATCAGAGTTTTCACTGCCAAGAAAGTCAGTTTGGCCTGCGCGAAAAGGAGCCAACCGACGACGTCTCATCAGCGCGCCGTCCAGGGCATCGAGTCTCCGATTGCGCCCCCGAGTTACCCGGTGAAATGGGGAGCCTGTGCCAGCGACCAGGGTGAGCCAAGCCCTGTTCGGTTAACGGGGCCCAATTCAGGAATGCAGGCTCCCCGGTCAGTTCAAGGATAACTCCGGGATTTCCACAGGATATGTACGGAGGACTCCCTTCCCACCTCCCGCAGCGTTGTTCTGTTGACTTTCATAAATGAGCTTGGAGAACGCAGCATCGCTTCATCATGCTTGAGAAGCAAGTCCTCTTTGCGAAGTTATTCGCCTATATTCTCCGGCTTTACGGCGATGTACTCCGCCGTACGGTCAAACGGAAAACGCGATCCCTATGGCGTAAGCCCTCGTCCGCAGCAGGTCCAGAAGAAGTCCGTCCCATTGTGATTATTGGTGCCTCTTTTGCGGGCTATCATGCAGCACGGACAATTGCTACCTCTCTGCCACCCGACAGTCCGTACAAAGTCATCATAATCGAGCCGAATACACATTTTCAGTTCACCTGGGTGCTACCGCGATTTTGCGTCGTTCCAGATCATGAGCACAAGGCTTTCATTCCATACGGCCCGTATCTCGGCGACGCTGCGGACTCAGTTCAGTGGATCCGAGATCGGGTCGAAACCATCGAGCGGAAGTGCGTCATACTGACGAGCGGAGAGAAAATACCATATGAATTTCTGGTGATCGCTACCGGTTCAGCGCACGGTGGGGAGCTGCCTTCGCGAGTGGGCGCGGAAAGAAAGCAGGATGGGATGAAGCGTCTCCAACAAGTACAGTACCGGATCAAGGACGCGAAGAAAGTCGTCGTTATCGGGGCGGGAGCCGCCGGCGTGGAGCTCGCGGCGGATGCGAAAGAGCATTATCCAGAGAAGGAAGTTGTGTTGGTACATTCGCGCCATGCGGTAATGAACAGGTTTGGGCCAGAGCTGCAGGCGGCTGCTTTGAAAGCCTTGGAGGAATTGGGTGTTGAAGTGATTCTCAATGACAGAATGGCCCATGAAGATTTGGAACAGGGCCGTGTGGTGCTAACTTCAGGACGGGTGGTGGAGTGTGATTACCTAGTAACTATGCCCCCTTTCTCCCTGAGCCTCGTCCGAAGCTGGACTGGATGCTGAGAATTGAACATAGATCAATTGTACTGGTCAAAAACCATCGTCCAATCTTTTCGCGGAGTTGAGTCCCGGCTCAATCTCTCCGTCAGGCCATATCGACGTCAAGCCTACCATGCAGGTAAATGACGACAGTTTGCCCAATGTCTACGCATGTGGAGATGTGGCAAGCCTGCACGTTGGAAACCCCAACTCCCGCTCCGCCACGCATCAGGCTACGGTTGCAGGCGATAATGTCGTGCTGGCGGCCATGGGGAAGAAGCCACGAGCCACATACACGCGACATTGGGCAGATGGAGTGATCAAATTAACTCTCGGACTGGTAAGTCGGAAAACATTCCCCCCCCTTTTTTTTCTTATATCCGTTTTCCGGTTAGCTTATTTTCCTCTGCTAGAGCAAATCCATCACGCACTTTGGAAATGGCCAGGCTGAGCTGCTATTCCACGCGAAAGAGAAAGACATCGCGTTGATGTCCGAAGGGGCGTGGAGAGCTATGGGAGCAACACCATTTGAGGATCCTGGTTTAGAGCCCTTGGACGAGAATGGATTCTAAAACGCACCTCGCAATCTCGATTGTTAGATCGAGCCTAATACGTGTAGACAATACCGAGACCAGGCATACTGGATTTTTCTCCCCAAGGTATCCGTCTAAGCCCTCAAAGCATAGCCCACGTTAATGTTGAGCTTGCACCGAAATAAATCGCTGCGAGGCGATAAGGAGAGCCTGTATTCTATTTACACAAACTCATTTAGACTCATGGGTCGATATTCCTTCCAAACTTTGAACCCGGCTTTTTCATAAAAATTAACGTGATTCGTCCAGTCGATAAACACCCTCTCCATGCCTCTGTTCTTCAAGTCCATTGCAGCACTCACAATCAGCGCTAGGCCGACACCTCTATTCCTCGCATTCGGATGGACACCCACGCAGCCAATTTGCCCAGTCTTCTCCCCTAATAATGGCATGAAGGCAAGGTCGTTCGACATCCCGAAACCAAGTTCTTGCATCAATGTCCACCCGATCTGCTTTCCTGAACTGTCTATTGCCACCATGACTTGGTCGTGCCGACCCGCTTGTGCTAATCGTTCGTAGGCGCCAACCCAGACCTTATCATCCCCCCAGAGCTCTTTTATTTTCGCTATACCTTCTTCGTATAGACCGCTCTTCCATCGAGTGAATGTGACTCGTGCAGCGAATGCGCGTTGTAGCACTTTGCCCGGGACTTGATACGCTCTCAAGTCTGCGGTGAAATCTCTGGCCGTTGGGCCTTGCGCCGGCACAAAACCACGATGGATAAAAAATTCCTGAGACGCCTTCGGGATATCAAGCGGTACGCCGAGAAAGAATCTAGGGAAACTTGAACCAATGCTAATAGAACGAGCTCCGCATGTAGTTTTTAAATGGCGACGGGCATGGACAATCAGCGCAGTACCAATCCCACGCGATTGGTATTTCGGATGAACAAAGAGTGTTGAAATATACGCCGTAGGCCTATCGTCATTGACATAAGTGGCAATGAAACCTACAAGCTGGCTTTCCATGTGAACTGTAAAGTGCGAACCATTTGGCCGGTTAAGAAGACCAGGTAGTCGGTGAACAGGGACCGCATAATTGGGTAGCAGAGTATGCCATAGACGAATGACTGCGTCCATGTCACGTTCCCGGTCAAAGGGGCATACTGGGATTTCGGTGCGTTTGACACAAACAGGAAGCGTTCCTGATGCTTGTTTGATACCAAAGATAACGTCTGCCGCTGCTTTGAAGGCTTCAGGAGTCGGCTCATACATGGCAAGGCAGGTTTTGACATTCGAGCACAGGAAATCGTAAGGAGCAGCCGTAGCAACGCTTATCAGCTTCTTCGTATCTTTTAGGAGCTGCGTGGCCACCAATCTTTCGCCCGGGTTCAATTTGCAGTTCCGTGAGGCTAAGATAACTGCATCTGCTTCTGAAATCTTGGCCTTTACATTGTCAAGTAGAGTTGCATCGTCAAAAAATGGGCACTCGACCAGATTCGGAGCATACTGATTAAGGATTTTCGGGAATTCAGGCGGCGTATACGAAACGCAAGTGATGGTTTCACCACTTCCAGCGGCACTGACTCGAACAGCCTTTGCACACGGATATACATACGCCAAAGTGCAGTTCCTCGATAGGGGAAGTGCTTGCTGCTCGTCCCGAATGAGTGTGACGCTACGGGCGTATACATCGCTTGCCAGATTCCGATGTTGAGCGTACATCTGGGATACTGCGTTGGCAGGACGCGGCTGCAAGGTCGAATCCCAATCGAGGAACTTGTCTTTTAAAGCGAAAACGCGGGATACGGAACGGGAAATCTGTCGAGGCATAGTAGGGTGATTTCTGCACCACCTAAAGGCCTCCTCCAATGCACGAACCTGTAGGCTATAGGTGTGGCTTATCATCGGACAGTCAACGCCTGCAGCCAAGGCCAACACAGCTCCCCTTTCAGTCCCAAATTGTACCCTTATAGCATCCATCTCAAGGCAATCTGTGACGATAAGGCCGTCGAACTGCAATCCACGACGAAGAAAATTAACCACATTCCTGTTGACTGACGCGGGATATATAGAATCATCGAAAGCTGACATGATGACATGCGAGGTCATTACAGCCTCGATTCCTTCAGCGACTGCTCTGCGAAAAGGTATCAGTTCACATTCTTCGAGCTTCTCTTTGGTCTTGTTCACGACTGGAACGCCGTGATGTGAGTCGACTTTGCTATCTCCATGACCCGGGAAATGCTTGACACACGGCACGATGTTATTCTCCCGCAGCCCTCGGGCTATTCTACTCGTAATTCGGCCAACAAATGTGCCGTCATCGCCTGGAGATCGAACCCCTATTACTGGGTTTGCTGGTTCCGAGTTGACATCACACAGTGGTGCGTAGTTCATGTTAACCCCCAACCCGCGTAAGAGTTCGCCTGTGGCACCTGAAACACGACTCGCGTCGTCTAGATCCCCACTGGCGCCGATAGCCATGGAGCCGGGCAACTGCGCGGCAATTGGAGGTTTGATCCTTGTAACAACGCCATTTTCCTGGTCGACGGCAATGAACAATGGCCGCGTGTGGCCCGCCTCCCGTGCGGTGCGCTGGAGGTCATGTATGAGGCGAATCAACTGCTCGGCGCTCTTGATGTTTCGCTGGAAGAGAATGATTGACCCGCAATAGTATGGAGCTCGAATGAGTGATTTGATCTCCTCAGTAGCAGTTGGCCCTCTAAAACCGACGATAAACAGCTGCAGACGGCAATGATCAGATGAGTTTGAGGGATTCTCTCAGAGCAAGAACGAGGTAGCTAGGGGGGACTGAAGACACAAGAGGCCAGCTCACCTGTCCAAGCTGCCTTTTTAAATCATCGTCTTTCATTTTGCCTGCGAGATCTGCTTGACATTGAGTATCATGGACCGAGACCCATCAGTGGTGGACTGTTGGTCCTGCTGTGGTGTTGAGCACCGGAGAGCTAGTCAACGAGCGTGAACTCACTGACAGCTGAGGTGGGAACTGGATGGCGGCTTGGGGGCAGGCGAGAGGGTACTTTCCCCGCATCATGCGAGTCGATCGCCTTCCTTCCCTGCAACCCAGTCGAGCTAGCGGCCCTACCGCAACCACACCAAAAGACTGCGCTGCACGACAACTATCGCTGCAACGACCGTTGATTCCAGTCGAGCCAGCCTCGTTTTCCTTGACAAAGCACTTGGTATCGACTTTCTCGGGGATCCCCACGGTTGGCTAGTGCAACATATTCTCTGCCGCCCACCACTTCTGTGTATTGGCCAAAAGCGATGCCTATAATCAGCTTGTGCACATTGTGTGCTTCTAGCATAAGGCCTTGCTAGAACGCTATCAGCTAGTCAGCCGAATGCTCCCGCGTTCGTGTCAACAAGATCGATCCTCGATTAGTTACATATTTTGAATGGACCGGCTTCGGAAACCCTGCCCGCGATGGTTATCGGATCCAGAATTGCTGGGTCTTAAATCTAGAGTTTTACTGTACAACGGTTCCAACGACATTCCCGTTTTCGCCACCACGGTTACACTTGCAGGCAAGCAGAACGGCTTTGGGCTTTGGTTGGACATTGAGATGGTATAGAGTGAATTGCAGTAGTTCTCATCCCCATATTCCTCCAGCCCAGCTCTCAGCTCTTCCATCCGTCTTTATGGCTCGACTAGCGAGGCGGAGTTAAGGAAGCCCCATGGCTCACTAACTCCGAGAAGAGCGCTAGACCAATCAAGGAGTAGCGCAGTGGATTGCAGCTTATTTAAGCTTGTGGGCCGCGCCGCGAGCTTCAGATATCGTCCATGGAAACATTCTATTCAAGAAAAGATACTATCCAGTGTATTAACATATCAACGAACCAAGCTGTATCCAAGAAGAAGGCGCAGCTTATACCGAAAATGATGGCTAACAGAGCCATCAATCATACCATCCATCTTGCAGAGTATTCATAAATCCAATGTCCACATTAATAAAACTCTTCCAGTAGTCAACCTCCAATCTCCAGGGACGAGTCTGGATCACAAATGTAACAGCAGCAGTCAGCTGTAGTATTTCTTCCTCATTTTCACCCATAATAAGCACCATATCCCGTTTGACGATGACTTTATCCCGCAGAACTCGTCTGTAGGGCTCAAGCCGCTGGCAGAGGTTGAAATGTATACTCCATTCGGAGAACGGCATGTCTTTGGGGATAAACTTCCATTCCCAGATACGGCCAATCAAATCCCCAAACGATGTCGGATGTCGGTTTTGCGCGCTAAACATCAGCGGGTAAAAATGCGGAGCGCTCCAGAGTCGTAGGAACGAAAACCGGGCATTTTGCCGAGTCAAGGAGAAGCTGCGAAGCTTGCCCCGCAAAGAGTCAACTGTGATTTTGGTCGGGTCTTCTCGCCCCGGTGGCATGGTGGTAGCTTCAATGGTTGGTCTAAAGTCGAAGAAGAGATCGGGATCCCGGCCCTCTTCAAAGCCGGCGAATGCGTCGCCGGGGACCACATTGGAATCCGAGTAGCAAATGCCAATAACTCCTTCTTTGAATACTATAACAAGCGGTCAGTGAAAAAGTTGGCTAAACATTGTCTACGACGAAAATGGCTTCACTTACGTCGCGCAATCTTAGGTCGCACGACAATGTCCCATTCCAAAGGAGATATATCGGCCATATGACGATTCTCGATAACGCATCGGCTCCTGAGGTCATCCAGCTGCTTGAAAAACTTCTCCTCTCGGTACCGCCCGCTGCGATAGCCTCGCCGGTCTGGAAGAGTCTTGCCACGCTCCTCTTGCTTGAAAAGCAATGAGTCTTTCCATTTAGGCCCAGACTTTCCCTCAAAAAATAAATGACCTATAGGGAAGAACAAGGATGTCATGACATATGCCTGGCGTATATCTCTCCTTACGTTCCTGTGAGTTTCTGGGTGATAGTCCAAAAATTTAAGAGTATTCCAACATTGAGCGATGGTTGCCGCCGCTAGATGGAGGGTTGCAGAAGCATCGTCGCGGAGTGTAAGATACTCTTCCCATCTCTCAGGTGCTCCCGGCTCTAAGTCCGCCTTGTGCCAGGAATCCTTGAAGACTGCGAGAAAGTTAGTGAATTTAGTAGCCGACGAGGTAGCAATCAAGCCGAAATATCAAAATAACCAAGATGGCCCGCTCTCACCTCTGGCTTTGTGTCTCTCGAGGAAAATCTCGAACTCTATCTTCATACTTGAATCGTAGCTTAAATTATCCAGTGGTCCTGGCCCAAAAGAGTCCAGGATCTTTTTGGCCTCATCCGACGCGTCGCAAAGTTCCTGGAGCCCTGGGATCGCAGACAAAGCCTGTCTGTCGCGCATTGTCAGCTTATAACATCTTGAGCGCAGTATTGGGCTTAGTACCTCTCTATATCTTTGGCGTTTTGTTCTTCTAAGCCTTCGCCCTCTTTTAGATCCTCCTCCTCGGTTCCTTCGTCTTCATCTCCTTCGAGACTTGGTGCGCCAGTCGATTCACCGTCAGATGTCGACCAATCATCCTCATCAAAAGCTTCAGAGCCATGGACATCGGATTCGTATTCCTCATCGGTTTCAAGATCGTGCGCAAAACATTTCAAGAGATTCTTAACTTCGCCATGCTCGAAGGCATGTAATTTATTTTTGATTGCGACAATCTCGTTCTCCGTTTCGCCATTAAATTGATCAGGGAAAAGGACTTCATCTTCCAACTTGTCCGCGGCGTTGTATATGAGGGATCGAGGCGTCTCGCTCATAACATTTCCAGTATTATTGCGGAAAACAAAACTTACCTGGTCACTATGATAGGTATCATATAGGTTAGGCTGGTTATCGTTCGGTCTAATATCCCGAGCGCGCCGTGTCTTTTTGTCAACGACTAATGTCTTCAGAATCGATGCGGCAGCATCATAATGGTCGGCGGGCCGTTCAACTCGCTGAGCTTTGAAAAGCATCTAAATATTCAATGTTAGCACCTGCAACAAATATCGGCTTAAAATATAAAGGCCCTACCTCCAGGAGAGCACTATATAAGGCATCAAAACTGTCACCGGGAATGGCACTCCAAATGTAGACATCGTAGAAATTGTTAAAGCCAAGACGAAAAGCGCGAAGTTCGTCCATTTCGTCGAAAAATTTCTTGTCGACGCACTTGAGAGTTTTCCACGGAGTCTTGGATGCCCTTCCATGTCCAACTCTTTCACGGACAAGCCAAGCGGCGCTGTCTGGAGGCTTTGTAAGGATTCTACCTGACTTTGCATCTCGCACAACGATCATCATCCGGCTGCTTTGCATCGCTACGTATTGAATAAATCTTCGACTGACAGGGTCATCACGCCTCATTTGCCCGCATACAAAATTCCTTACCTCTCTCGTTGCATGGATGCGGCCGCAGCCGCGTATCCGCTCATTGTTGCTAAACGTGAGGGCTTCGGCATTGGCATTTATGAAAGACGGTATGAAACCCTACGGCAATGTGATGAGTCTCTGTATGTGATGATAAAGGATCGGAAAGGACGCACCATCATAAGGAGTTGCGTCTTCGTGGCATTGCCAATCCACCGCAACCAAGATGGAGACGGGAAGTAGAAATTAACCGCCAGAACGTTCAGTTCAAAGAATTCATCCCAAGACTTGCAAAGTTCCACTGCTTTGTAAAGGCTGCAGTCTTTTGCAATAATGCTAAAATGAAGCCAGCCACCTCGACTCATCGACCTCTCACTTGGATAGTAGTATATGAGCCGGCCACATAGTTTAACTCTCACACTTTTGCTCGGGGATGAAGTAGATTCGATTTTCCCAAAATCAATTGGTGCACCAGGCTCCTGTACCACATCCGTGTCGGGCTCATTAGCCTCGCGAGATTTCTTTTGGCGTTTGGAGGCCTTATTCCGCTTAGGTTCCCATTTATCTGGAATGCCCTTTTTTGAACGCTTGACCGGCCAGTGATCGTCGTCGTCTTCGGATTCCGATACAATATCATCTCGATTTGCATTTGATGGCTCGTCATCCTCATTACCGCGAAAGAAATCTGCACATGCGTCACGTATATCTTGAAGCTGTGGCTGTTCCATTTTCAAGCAAAGATCCCTGAGATCAGTGGCGGTAACCTCTGGATCGCGGAAAAACTCTTCGATCGTTCCAACCCGCAGTGCCACCGCTAACAGGACAGGGCTGCTCAGCAATAGGCGGCAGAAAAGATAGCCTTTTATTGCTGTGATTTCATCCAGTAAACGGTCTGCCTCTTCTTCTTCGAAAGCGGGCATTCGATCGGCCATTACATTTGTGCCATCTTCACGTCGCTCAAGGCAGAGCCCGACTACGTTTGGGATATCAATCTTCATTCCTTCAGTAAGCCTCTTACGTATTTCTTCCCGGCTTTCAATTCGTTCTATATCAGGCTTCTGGCCATCTGACAGCGTATTGGCTTTTGACGATGTGGATTTTGAGCGAATCGTTAACACATCGCTTATGTTCGAAGATTCATCAGTGGATGAGGTTGTGCTCGGTTGTTTTCCCTTCTTTCCCTTCTTCTTGCGTTTGGAAGACGCAATGGGCTGAGGTGCTGCGCATGTAACTTCATGCTCGGTTTCTTCTCGCACGCTAGAAGGTTCGCAGTCATCCGGTTTAGCAGGGTCGCCATCTTCGAGGTCGCAATTATTCAACCAAAGGAAGTGTTTGATAATATCAGTGTAAGAGTCCCGCTCATTTTCGACCATGTCCTCGATGGGATCCCAGTCTTCGTCACTCTCAGCGAGCCGCTCCTGATAGGCCTGCTCCAGAAACTGTTCTTGTCGGATTGCTTCCTCCTTCGACCGCAAGTCACGTAACCGTCTCTCGACCTCCTTCGCCTGTCGTCTAAACAGCGCAGCTTCCCTCTTAATCTTTCTCTTTTCATTGTCGCGAGCCTTTTCGTCGTCCTCCTGGCACTGTCGAACCCATTGGAACCATTTCTGTTTCTGATATAGCACGACGGTGATCTGAATGTCTATTCTTTCAAGGGCTTTCGTAACGGTCAGTTTTATGTTCAAAAGCGTGTCTAGATACTTTTGGTGGCCGTAATCCATGTTCTGTACATAGAAATGGCAATGATGCAGTTTGCGGGCCTTGATAACGCGATCAAGCAAGCGATACTGCTGGAGGAAGTAGTTGTGAATCTCTAGAAGGACCTTTTCATCCTCGATATCCTTGAAGAAGTCATTGGCTAACTTCATGGGTCTATTTGCCAAAGTTTTAGGCGGAGATGCCCGCAGCTCGTCGAGCTTTGCATTGCGGCGCTTGTAGCCCACGTATAGGCCTAGAAAGTTAGATAATTGATGCACGTCAGGGGCACATTTCTCATTTGCTTACCATGACATTGTCTTGCATGCAGCCCACAGAACAAACCGTTAACAGATGTTGCAGCGGCCTGGCAGGGTTTCTCATCCGCAAGGCTCAACGCGCTACACTGGCCCTGGGTACTCAACCCCCCGATTTCGGGATGGCCAGAACTGGCGGCCTGTGACATTCTGTCGTTGGAACACCCGTAAAGGACGTCAATAACGTGCCCCAAGCGTCAAAATCAATAACAAAGAGGACCAAGGTGCACTCGGTCTTGTGTGTTGGAAGTTGGGGCACTTGCGCGTTGGACGCGGTTCAATTAAAGGTTTGGTGGGGCGTTTCGCGGTTGGAGCAAACTAATTAGTTAACCAAGCAAATCACCACCAGAGTGCGTGTTAGGGAGCGAATAAAGAGCAACAGGTTACTGGAGTACGGAGTACGGAGTATGGTTATAACCAAAGGTTTTCTGGCCTCAAAGCTCTCCGCGAGGAACAAGCAAGGAAGTTGAGCGCTATATTTATGCGCTTACGGTACTCCGTATATGCGCGGTCACCACTCAACACCGCAAGACTTTTGCAAATAGAGATGCCAGGTTGGACTTAAATCATCAGTCTTTAAATTCTAGCCATATCCTGGCCGTTAAAACTAACTACTCTGGCATAACCGGTAGCCAAACTTTTGTTTTACTCCGTACTTCAACCGCCAACCAGCCAAACGCTCATGACACATTCAGGTTCGAGAATGGCTTCCGTATATCCTATAAAGCACAGCTCAAGCTCTTTAAGACGCATTTCAAGTGACACTTGTAGGGCAAAAGAAGGTGATTGGATCACACTTCATTAATCTATGAAGAATGTATGAAATGCCATCGATTAGAGTGTGCTAGACTACTTAATGGAGGGTATGTTGTAAAAGGTAATTTGAAACGTAAATGTAGGAGTACTGAATTGAATCTAAGATTCTAATAATTTACCCACATTCATATTTCCAGTGTTGTAACGGGCTGAGACGTTCAAATCTTTGGTAAGAGATTGAAAAGTCTGGGCGCCATAAAGCATAACACCTCACCTTTGAAGATTTGATCTTAATGACAAGATCAATATGTCTTGTAGCCTGAAGTAAATAGGTATCTGGAAAGTATTCGATGTTCTGATGTGTCAGGCCCCTATTGGGGATGGTTGCTCCTGGCAACGAAATCAAAACAAAGCGCCTGGATCTTGGCCAAGCGCGTCATCTTGAAATTTGAACTCCAAACCTTTGAAGCTGGCCAACCAAACGGGGAAAAACGTATCCCGAGAAAGGTGAAAGTGCTACGAAATTGCTGACCTCGCTTACTATGTTCGCGTCTAGGGACCAGGAGAACCTGGTGCACTCTCAACAGACCGCCGCGGCCGCGAAACCTCTCAACCAAGGCATTAGGCCCCTCCCGCCGAAAACACCCGGAAACAGAGCGCCAAAGACGCCGTTTAGGATTCCATTGAACGATGAAAATAATCCGTTGACGTTTCGTGGTTTGGGGAAACAATCCGTTGCCGGACCACATAACGAAAATGCTGTGAGACAAGGTGGAAAGGATGGAGCGGGGGACAAACGACCCTTGGCTACGCCGATGGGTAGGTTCTCAGAATCAATACGGATATTGAACTTTTTGGGAACGCTTGCTAAAATGGAAATGCGCTGCAGGTCTAAATCGTGCACCCCTCGGAATGAAAACTACGAATGCAAAAGCTTTTCAGACACCAGCACCGCAATTCGGTACTACGAAGCCAGCGAGAACCGGGAGAAGGAGCTCAACGGTCCGTAAATTGAAACAAACTGCTCCCAAACAACAAGTCATTACACAAACTTCGAATCATGTGGAAGAGGAGGAAATCCCTGAGATTGAATACATGCCTCCGACGCCGCAACGTGAGTGAAAATATACTGATTACAATGGGGTCGCTTGCTAATTGTTTTTGGTAGCACTTCCTGATGACCCAGAAGATATTCCTTACGATACTAGCTTTCCACAGTTCAAGGGGCGAAATTTTGCTCGAGGGTGGGAAAGGTTGTACAATGACGAGTATGATATTGGAGAAGATGGCCTCACCAAGAAGGAAAGAGAATGGAGGAAGGATCAAATCGCCTTTGATAAGCGCTTCGATGAACTTATTGTCCAGCAAGTGCGTGATATGGAGCTACTCAACATTCAGGAGTTCCCTGATGAACCCTGTATTGAGAAACTCGAGGCGCAAAGAGTGCAGGAGGCAAAGAACAAGAAAGTAGACAGACCAAAAGCCACGAGACGGGTCTCTACGCTGCAAGCGCGCAGTGCCGCGAAGGCCCTCTCGCAGCTGCCACGACCTACCACCCTGCCGAAACCCCGCGCCGTTTCCACTGCGCGACCTAGAATCGTTCCAACTTTGACGTCCAAAAGGAAGAACCCAGCGCCATCAAATCCATCGGCTATGCGACATACTGCCGCCGTTGTAACTTCAAAAAATACTCTCGGATATGCAAAAGGACGTGGGATAGCTTCTGCTCTACGCGGCCGATCATCTAAAGAGGAAGTTAAGGCCAGTCGACCATCATCGAAAAGTATCATCTCGCCCGAAAGGTATATGCAGCTCTATGGGCGTCCTCCTTTTGGGACTGAGATGTGGCTGAAGTGCAAGACTGCCGGCCTTTTTGAAACCGAAGATGTCCACCAGGCGATCCTTGACGAGATACCCCCGTCACTTTACCAGGAAGACGAGGAATCGGCGAATTTTCAGTTGACCTTGTAAGGTCTCTATCAATCGACTGAGAATGACAACGGCGTTATCTGGGTTAGGGACGAGGCTTACAGGGCCAGATTGGGGCAGGATACTGGTAACCGGCAGGGTGTCAAGGGGTACCAGCGGGTTGGGATTCTTCAGGGTGCAGTCGAGTGTTATGGCCGGCTATTCGTTCTGTCGAGCTGCAGCAAGTCCGGCTGCTTTATTTTTGTGTTTCATTTGTTACCGCATAATCAGGTTAGAAGGTCTACATAGCAACTCGCATATCCTACATCTTCCTTTTGTAGCTCCTCGTCAAGGCTGTTTGTCGTGTTTGAGAGAAACTCGAATTGAGTTTGGCCGGCAAGGATTGGCATGTGTTGACCCATAGCTCCCCCCAGGGACCAGGCACAGACCTAAAACTCCCGACTCGCCTTGCTTCGATATTCTCACCTCTCCCACTCCTGTTGGGATTCTGTGCTCGTCGACTCGTCCCTCTCCGCCATTCCACTCAGCTACTCAACATGGCGAGAACTCACTCCGAGTCCTCGGACGACTTCGAGTTCATTGAGACCCCTGCTGCCCCCTGCCAGTCGCCCTCAACCGAAAATTGTGGAGTTCGGACCACGTCGGTGAGTATTACGACGACGCTCGATCTACCCAAGCTATCAGTTGCACGAGAGCGAAGAAGCCTGTCAATTGAGATAGTCTGAGCTTTGAATGGCTGAGATGGCTTGCAAAATTGATTTTCGGTAGCTGACACGTTTGCGTTAATAGTATCCTGCCATCAAAAATGCACCTCTTCCTGCAGATGGAGCAGGGAGCGATACCTTCTCCAATACCCTCCTCTTTTCCCTTTTAATCCTTGTCCCATGGTACTTTGCACGCCAAATCGGCGGTGGGCTCTATACCACTGTTATTCTCGGAATTTTCACGACCGTCCCTATTCTCATGACCTACTGGTCCGTTGCGTCGTCGATTTCTCCTCGCAAGAACGAAAAGGCCAAGTATCCAGGTAGACCCGTAGAACACTACCTGCACTTCCTCAGCGAACATGACCGAGCGAAATACCATGGCAAAAGCAAAATTCCCATGGAGACCTTCCATGAAATGTACTTTGCTGGGAAGGTTGACTTCAAGGGCGACTGTCTTGAGGCATTGGAGTATCGACATGATTGGGCCTCGTTCAGATTCACTTTGAGTTTGTACAAATTCTTTTTAACTGGAATGCTGCCTGAAGTTATCATGCATACTCGCAGTCAAGGTATGTTGCTATATCTGGCTCTATTGCGTGCGAATAATAAAGCAACTGACGCAAACCCTTCTGCGTCACTAGATGAAGAGCAAGTTCGAGGCCATTACGACCGCGGAGATGATTTCTACGGCTGGTTCCTCGGTCCGCGCATGGTCTACACCTCAGGCATCATCGGCGATATCAACAAAGAGGAGACGTTGGAGCAACTACAGGATAACAAGTTGGCTGTGGTCTGTGAAAAGATTGGTTTGAAGCCAGGTGACACCATGCTTGACCTTGGTTCTGGTTGGGGAACTCTCGCCAAATATGCTAGTGTCCATTACGGTGCTCATGTTACTGGTATCACTCTTGGACGCAACCAGACTACCTGGGGAAATAACGGCCTGCGCAAAGCTGGCATTGAAGAGCCTCAGAGCCGAATTGTTTGTTGTGATTATCGTGATGCTCCCACTGTTCCTGGCGGTTATAAGAAAATCACTTGCCTGGAGATGGCTGAGCATGTTGGTGTCCGACATTTCGGTTCATTCGCGTCCCAGGTCTACGAAATGCTCGATGACGACGGTGTTTTCTTCTTACAGATCGCTGGTCTTCGCAAGTCTTGGCAATATGAGGATTTGATTTGGGGTTTGTTCATGAACAAATACATTTTCCCCGGGGCAGATGCCAGTACACCATTAGGCTTCGTTGTGGACAAACTTGAGGCTGCCGGTTTTGAGATTAAAGGCATTGATACTGTGGGCGTTCACTATTCCGCCACTCTCTGGCGATGGTACCGGAATTGGCTTGGAAACAAGGACAAGGTCCAGGCGAAATACGGCAAGAAATGGTTCAGGGTACGTCTTGATGTGCTCATACTCTAATCAGCCTCCACCCTTGACCTGGAATATCTGGCTAACTAGCAGTTAGATTTGGGAATACTTCCTTGCCTACTCTACTATCATCTCCCGCCAGGGTAGCGCTACCTGCTTCCAAATCACCATGGTCAAAAACATCAACTCCACTCACCGCGTTGAAGGCATCCCAGCACAATTTGGTCTCTCAGGCGCACGAACTGCATCCATCGAGCGTGTTGGTCACGGAACTCTGCCAACTGCTAACGTTCCTGTTGCCGAAAAACCTTAAAACTTCTGGCTTGATACCTGACTCATAAACGCCTATGAAGATGCGCGATAGCACTAGGATCAGAGAAGATCAATGCAGTCCACATACCAGAGTGTGGAAAGCAGACTGCTTTGACAGACTATGTTATTGGTTGTGGCAGATACATATGCCTTGTTATTACTTCATGTCAAATTTAGATCTCATGAGATGTGGTTTTTCTGTTCCTAAAGGTTCTTCTCGTAACATCCTTTCATCAGCCGGTGTACTCTAGACTTTACTTTTGAAATTGCGGATAAAATAATTATAATTTGAGCTTCGGGAAACCAGGATACCAGTGCGAGTGGTTGACTGGACTGTCAAACTTGAGGAAGTATTGCAATGTTGCAACCATCCACATGTGTCTAGTTAGTACATGAACTGACCCTTCTCACTTTTGATGCAAACACAGAAGCAGTTTTATTCAGAGAAACTGATTAGCACACATGCAAGATATGACAAGAAGGATGCGTGCAAACAAGACAAACAAGTGAGTTGAAGCCTAACTTCGCTGGCTACGGCATTGTATGGATGTCGGATTTGACCACCCTTTATCTTTGAAGAATATAAATCCCCCATCCTATAAGCGCAAGAGCCTAGCAACCAGTTTCATGCTAATAAACTGTGTTGCTTCCAGTCATGAAACTCCTTTCTTATCTCCGAACCCAAGCCCTTGAATGGTGGCAGGGTCTTCCTTTACCAGCTCTAGACAGAGACTCTTCCCCAACCTTTCAAACATGGTCTAAATTTGACGAGTCTTCCTGCCAATGGGCCATTGTCGATTCCACATCCACACAGGAAAATCTATCTGAGGATATTGTTCCGGCTTCAGACCCGAAACTAGTCCTCATTACGTGGAATGTCGATTCCGCCGCTCCCAGACCCGAAGCACGCATATCTGCTGTAATTTCGTATATCCAACGCGTGCATCCGGCCGTCGACATTTTATTTTTCCAAGAAGTATCCCGCCCTGCTCTTTTGGCTATATTGGCAATACCTTGGATCCGTGAGCACTGGTATTTGAGTGACGCAGATACAGTCAACTGCCGGACACAATCCTTCACGAGCGTGACGCTTATGTCGAAATCCCGTTTCACAGAACTAAATAGCATCCCTAACAGGATATCACTAGGCCCGGTTTGGAGAGTGAAATATCCCAGTCACTTTGACCGAGATGCACTTTGCTGTGACATTCTTCTACCTTCGTCCAGTTCCAGCTTGCCGAATTCTGTATTACCGCAGGAGAACTGAAACCGCATTCGCCTGATCAACCTGCATTTAGATTCCCTCCCGATCAAGCCCTCCCTTCGTGGTCGACAGATTTGGGTTGTCGCCTCTTACCTGCATGCCACGGGGCGTGGTCTGGCAGCGGGTGATTTCAACCCCGTTCTTCCAGAAGATGATAAGCTTGTTGGTGCAAATGGTCTGATGGATGTGTGGTCTCATCTTCATCCCAGCGAACCTGGTTTCACTTGGGGTATTGATGGGAAGCAGCCATTTCCACCAAACCGGCTAGATAAAGTGGTTATGACTGGACTAGAGGCCTCTGAGATTAGAGTGATACCACCGGGTCTATGTTTGGAGGAAAACACGGATGGGTCAAAAGACGAGCAGCATAACGGGGTGGCATCGCCGGATCTCGAGCAGACCTGTCCTGATCTGTCGTTACGATGGAGCGACCATTGTGGACTTGTGTGCTCCTTTGCGTTAACTGACACTCAAAAATCATGAGCACCCATGGAATTGACTATGGAAATAGTTTACTATTATATAAAAGAGCACAATCAACTCCTTCAACCAGAGAATCCCCAAGGTTCAAGGAACAGGAGCTAGCCAGCTAGCGCGCCAAGACGGCGAAACCCAACCAACGGCCAAGATGCCGAGGTCCTGAGTCTTCGGGGTTGCTCGCTGGGTAAAATCCGGGGCCCCGATCGGTAAATGCCCGCCCTGGCTCCTGCGACCGACCTTATAGGCCTGGATTTCTGCCTCCTCTTCAGCACCTTCAGCACCTGGCTTTTATTATTATCCTTCCTCCCCTCCCGCTGGACTCCCCTTGTCGTGTCCCGCAGCCATAGACGTCAAGGTCCAATTGCCAGGGTTCCTTGCTCCTCCGCGCATATTCACCGTGCCCTCGATTCCAATATGCCCACCGCTTCGCACTATCCGCGCGTTGACATCCCGGATGTGGATATCTGGACTCTAATCTTCAATCAAAAGAATAGAGCATTTCCCGATGATAAGAGTATGCGATTCTCCTTTAAATTGCCCCTCCGCAAGTGCAGCACTGGCTGTCTAACAAATCTTTTTGCCCATAGTAATATACCAAGATGCCGATACCGGTCGAAGCTACACCTATGAGCAAGTCCGATCCACCGCCCTTGAATTCGGCAAGGGTCTGAAGGCAAATTGGGGATGGAAAAAGGGCGACGTCCTTGCCATTTTCTCCCCGAACAGCATTGACATTCCCCCAGTAATATGGGGCACCCACTGGGCCGGAGGCGTTGTCACACCTGCAAACCCAGCTTATACTGCGGACGAACTGGCCTTCCAGCTCAAGGGTACCAAGGCAAGGGTATTGGCGACTCAGATGTCCTGTTTACCTGTTGCTGTCGCAGCCGCGAAGAAAGTCGGCATACCTGAAGATCGAATCATCTTGCTTGGGGATGAGAGGCATCCGACCGCCAAATACAAGCACTTTACCTCTGTTCTGAATATCTCACGGTCCACACGATATGCAAAGACCAAAGTTGATCCGTCCAAAGATCTTGCCTTTCTCGTTTACTCTTCCGGTACCACGGGCGTCCCCAAAGGAGTAATGCTCTCACATCGCAATATTGTGACCAACATTCATCAACTCAAAGCCGGAGAAGAAGGGAACTTAAGTTGGAACGGTGGCGCCGATAAGTCGGGAGATAGATTACTGGCCTTTTTGCCTTTCTATCATATCTATGGTACGAAGCCTGCTCCGTTGATTCCGAGGATATACTGCTCACGCTCCTAATACAGGTTTAACATGCTTGGTCCACAACGCCATATTCTCTGGGTTGCACCTTGTTGTTATGGCTAAATTTGACATTGAACGATGGTGTTCCCATGTGCAAAATTATCGCATCACTTTCTCCTACATCGTCCCTCCTGTTGTTCTTTTACTTACAAAACACCCAATTGTGGACAAATACGACCTTTCCACTCTCCGTATGCTGAATAAGCGGCGCCGCTCCAC